>NC_133362.1:73533741-73574059 GCF_049309525.1 Garra rufa | reverse complement strand
CTCGGCGGCCATCTTTGAAGCGCTACTCGGGCAGGCAAGTGCAGCTCCTATCTGTTTGAATGGGGAAAAATCAATTTCTCCAAAACTGTTCACCAAGCTGACGATTAAATTTCATATTTTAAATCTCCAAAGAGATCCAACATGAACTGCCTCATAAATATGGTTCCTTGAGCTCCAATAACGTTTAAAAACGCTTATTTTTTCCGGCTCAATGAGCCAGTGCGCATGCGCAGTACTGAGCGCACGTCTTAAAGCACCGATTGTTTCTATAGCAACCGGGACTTCTAACGGCAGCTGCAGTGATGCGCTGACTTTACTAATCAACGATTGGCTCTTTCACTAAGGCGGCGGGGCTTCGCGGCCATAATGAACGTTGCATTTTTCCCCATTCAAAACTATACGAGTGACATGTCTTGGGTATTCTATAGTCTTTGGCGCAAACTCATCCGGGACTTTTAACCGATTTCCCCTTACGGCGTTTGCGTATACTACGCCAGAGCGCATACACATGTAACGAGCCGGATGCAAAGCTCGTGCTCAGGACAGATGGACGTGGCTGTGTATCAAAGGTAAAAAATGATATAAATACTGTTCAGTTTCTCACAAAAACCGATCGTTTCATGTCTTAGGACATCAATGTATCGTCACAAGCCGCAGGGTGTAATTTGGATTTGTCTGTGCATGTTTTTGTTTACTTTTAAAGGTTTGGTGCCCATCCACCGCTATTATTTGGCTGGCAGACTGCACTGTTTTTTGTTAAAAATCTTCGTTTGTGTTCTGCTGAGGAAACAAAGTCACCTACATCTTGGATGCCCTGGGGGTAAGCAGATAAACATCAAATTTTCATTTTTGGGTGAACTATCCCTTTAACAACAGATATAACAATATAATGATTAGATAGATAGATACAGATATAGATAGATACAGTGCCTTGCGAAATTATTCATACCCCTTCATTTTTTTTCACATTTTGTTATGTTGCTGCCTTATGTTTAAATCACTTTTTTCCCCACATCAATCTACACTCCCTACTCCATAATGGCAAAGCAAAAAATAGGTTAACATTTGTGCAAATTTATTAAAAATAAAAAACTGAAAAGATCCCGTTGCATGAGTATTCATACCCTTTTCTGGGACACTCGAAATGTAGCTCAGGAGCATTCATATTGCTTCTAGATGTAACTACACTTCGAGTGGAGCTAAACTGTGGCAAATTCATTTGAATGAGTATGATTTAGAAAGGCACACACCTCTCAGAAAAGGTCTAACTGCTGAAAATGCATATCAGAGCAAAAACCAAGTCCTGAGGTCAAGATAACTGCCTGTAGAGCTCAGTGACAGACTTGCGTTAAGGCAATGATCTAGGGAAGAGTTCAGAAAAAAAATCTGCTGCATTGAAGGTTCACAGAAGCATTATCCATAATGGAAGGCGACTGGAACAACTAGGACTCTAGAAAATGTCTGCCAGCCCCCATCCAAACTGACAAAGCTTGAGAGGTGAAAAGGTGAGGCAAAGAATAGCAGATAATTGCCAAATGCAGATGTGCAATGCTTGTCACATCATACCCAAAAAGACTTGAGGCTGTAAAGGTGCTTCAACTATGTACTGAGTTAAGGGTATGAATACTTATGCAATGTACTTATTTCAGTGTTTTATTTTTAATAAATTTGTAAAATTAGCAAATCTGGTTTTTGCTTTATCATTATTATGGTGTATGGAGTGTAAATTGATGTGGGGAAAAACTAATTTAAAGCAGTTTAACATAATGCTGCAACAAAACAAAATGTGACAAAAATGAAGGGGTATGAATACTTTTGCAAGGCACTGTAGATAGATAGATTAGTCCAGTTTGATTATTTCAACAGAAAAGCTGTATCTCTAATGATGGCGTATGATTTTCTGTCCTCCTGATGTGAGGCACATCCTCAGTTGAGGAAATTACCTCACTTTTATCTTTTCTATTCATTTTCAGTCCAGGAGCTCTGCACAAGACACACCTGACTGACTCTGGCCTTTACTTATTCGAGAGGACGTGAAAAGAGGCGATGGAGAGCGAGCAAAGAAGCGAACGCCTAGTCTAATTTTCCAGAGATGTAGATTTAAATGTGCAGAGGTGGACACCTCAGTGACTCCTCAACAGTTGGATCTGATTATCTTTCAGACTCGAAAGCATTTCTGCTATCCTTGTATGAAAGTTCAAAAAGCTTCAAGTTAAAATTCAGGGAAGCTTTCAGCTTTTAAACAGTCTTGACATTTCAAACAAACTCGTGGATCGCTAACAGACTCCTGGCTGGATGATAGGAAGCCTTTAAGCTCAAGATACCGGATGTATCGAGGGACTTTTAGGGATGCTTTTCCATTTAACCTTGTACTTTGCAGCCAAACCTCAAGGTAGAGGCTGTCCACTCTAAAGAACACTACATTAAATAGAAATGCTGCCCAAGGACTTGGCCCCAGGCCATCTGAACAAATATATATTTTCCCTTTAATTACTTAACCTAAGAGGTTAATCTCCAGGGATGTCTTGGATGGGGGCTTCAGCTGCAATCCATCTGGGTTTACCGTCCCACTCCCGATCATCAAAATCCCCGCCACGAGGCACAGGCACCATGATGCGCCTCTCAGAAATTGGGCCGAGCATTAATGGCAGGCAGAGCGGGTCGACATTTGAATCCTTCCTGTGTACGCTTTGGCCTGAGCTCTCATCTCAGCAGGTTCAAGGACCTTGCGCCATGCACAGCTGCCCACTTCAATAAATGCACAATCTGTCAGTGTTTGCTGCTGTTGGGCGCCACCAGCGACTTGCACTTTCCATTAGCGATCATGCTGAAACATGCACCAAGAACAGAGAGCAAGCCAAAAAACACATTTATGCTCACACTGGGTCTCATTTACTAATAACTGTGCAGTGTTCTCTCCTAAGTGTGCACGAAAGTTAATGAGTGAAACTTTAATCAGAGCAGATGTGTACACATACATATATATATATATATATATATATATATATATATATATATATGTATATATATATATACAGGCAGCCATACATTTTCAAAATGGCTCTTTTTCTGAGGTTTTACAAAGCAATATTGCTTTGTAAAACCTCAGAAAAAGAGCCATTTTGAAAATGTATGGCTGTCTGCAAACATATACGTGGACATGTGGACTTTCTCTAGTATTTATGAAGTTCACTGTCAGATTTGCTGAACCAAGATGTTTCAGGGGTTGAAAGCTGTCACATGATTACAGTGTAAAGCGTTGTCTTACACAAAGCACAAAACCCTTTTTCAGCTTAACACATGACACAGCACTGCAGAGTTTGATTAAAACTGAGCGGCTGTAACAAGCAAAAAGCTCTTGAAGGGGCTGTTAAGCACGTCAGTAGATGTTGAGTGGGCTTCACGTTTGGATTTGAATGACGCCTCTAACAAACGCTGAATTTCGCTGAATTCCTGACATCAAGCATGTTCATGTTTGACAATGGGAATGCACAGCAATAAAATAATTACAACCATGTCGGTAGAGTCCAACTGCTTGAGAAGAAAGCAATCTCTTCCTCCTTCGGGACAAGTTTGTGGTGATCGCCACACACTGCGGCGAGATAAAGTTAGGGCTGTAATTATTCCGTTTGCACAGACATGGGCGGACAGGGATCTCAGATTCTGCTTTGTAAAGAAGCCTTTGAGGCTTTGACCTGCCAGTCTCCTCAAATGTATTGGATTCGGCTTTGCTGTGATAGATGGAGCTTGATCTCCACCTACAGGCTGCTGGGAAATCTCTTCTGCACATGATGCGGAGATGGGAGGGGGGGCCTGCAATCAATGCGACTAATTCAAGAACTGCAGCAGAACGAAAATGCCACCAAGAGGAAGAAAAAAAAGCAGCAGGATGATTCCGTTTGAAGGCACTGCGGTTATGTCCGTGGAGGAAACAATATCTACATACCTTAATGGCAGTATAATGACCTGTGAGCGAGAGACTGCGGGAGCAGCTTGCAGAATACAGCTACTGATTGAGGACAATCTATTAATTACTGTTAGATTTCACTGCAGCAGGTGATTTTAATGCAAATACCCAGCGCTCAGATGGTTGAGTGTTAATGGCGGATGGTGGAAAAGCAGCGCGTGGCATCTTTTTCCGAGAACAAAGGCACTTTTCTTGGATGAGCTCTTGAGAGGTGTTGACACCACACTTTTGCAAAAGATTCAAATTTGTTCCTATTCCTCCTCCTGCTTGGTTTGCGTTTCTCTGGATGAGACAGTTGTTCCTCTCTATGTCCATCCCCACGAGGACAACGGGATGAGCTCGAGAGCAAACGAAAAGAAAGACAAACATTTGTCATCAGGAATACAAAAGCAAACAGTAAATCTCTGCTGAATAAACCCCAGCGCTCTCGATGACTGTAGCATGTTGAAAATGAAAAGAAGGAAACTGAAAACCGCACACGAGTCACTCCATGGAAGAAATACCATTTGTGTCCACATTTCATGAAGTGCACAAACACAAAAATCTATTACGTTATTCTGTACTTATTCTATTAAAAATGTTATTTTATCTATAGTTTGTTTATTTTAAAAAGGAGCATATGCTCAAAAAAAAAAAATAAAAAAAAAAAAATAAAATGATTTTCCCCATTCATGTTTAAGTGTGAGTAATGGTTCTTTTATATTGTTAGTACAATACAATTCTATATAGTTAGTTAATACAAAAAGGTTATTGCGATTTTTTAATCTCACAATTCTGACTTCTTTTCTCACAACTGTGATTTTACTGTACATCTCGCAATTCAGAACTGCATGATATAAACTTGCAACTGCAAGTTATAAAGTCAGATTAGCGGGATATAAACTTGCAATTGCGAGAAATAATGAGATTTATGTTATATTAGTTTTTTCGCCCGAATGAGAGTTTGTTTCTCGCAATTCTGACTTTTTTTTTCTCAGAATTGCGTGATATAAACTCAAAATTGTGAATTATAAAGTCAGATTAGCAGGATATAAACTCGCAATTGTGAGAAATAAAGTCTGAATTACAAGATTTGTCTTATTTTACTTTTTTCGCCCAAATACAAGTTTGTATCTCGCAATTATGATTTAAAGTCAGATTAGCAGGATATAAACCCGCAACTGTGAATTATAAAGTCAGATTAGCAGGATATAAACTAGCAATTGTGAGAAATAAATTCAGAATTGCAAGATTTGTCTTTTTTTACTTTTTCGTACAAATGCGAGTTTGTATTTCGCAATTGTGACTTTTTTTTCTCAGAATTGTGTGATATAAACTAACAATTCCAAATTATAAAGTCAGATTAGTGAGGTACAAACTCACAGTTGCAAAAAAAAAGTCAGATTTGCAAGATTTGTCTTATTATACTTTTTCGCACAAATGCGAGTTTGTAGCTTGCAATTCTGACTTTTTTTCTCAGAATTGTTTGATTTAAACTCACAATTACAAATTATAAAGTCAGATTAGTAGGATATATACTTGCAATTGTGAGAAATAGTCAGAATTGTGAGATTTGTCTTATTTGACTTTTTTCACCCAAATGCGAGTTTGTATCTTGCAATTGTGACTTTTTTTCTCAGAATTGTGTGATATAAACGAACAATTCCGAATTATAAAGTCAGATTAGTGAGGTACAAACTCACAGTTGCAAAAAAAAGTCAGATTTGCAAGATTTGTCTTATTATACTTTTTCGCACAAATGCGAGTTTGTAGCTTGCAATTCTGACTTTTTTTCTCAGAATTGTTTGATTTAAACTCACAATTACAAATTATAAAGTCAGATTAGTAGGATATATACTTGCAATTGTGAGAAATAGTCAGAATTGTGAGATTTGTCTTATTTGACTTTTTTCACCCAAATGCGAGTTTGTATCTCGCAATTGTGACTTTTTTTTCTCAGAATTGTGTGATATAAACGAACAAATCCGAATTATAAAGTCAGATTAGCGAGGTACAAACTCACAATTGCAAAAAATAATGTCAGAATTGAAAGATTTGTCTTATTTTACTTTTTCGCGCAAATGCGAGTTTGTATCTCGCAATTCTGACTTTTTTTTTCTCAGACTTGTAATTTAAACTCACAACTGCAAATTATAAAGTCAGATTATAATTTGGATATAAACTTGCAATTGTGAGAAATAAAGTCAGAATTGTGAGATTTATCTTATTTTACTTTTTCGCGCAAATGCGAGTTTGTATCTCGCAATTCTGACTTTTTTCTTAGAATTGTGCTACGTAAACTCACAACTGCAAATTATAAAGTCAGATTAGCAGGACATGAACTCGCAATTGTGAGAAATAAAGTCAGAATTGTGAGATTTATCTTATTTTACTTTTTCACCCAAATGCGAGTTTGTATCTCGCAATTGTGACTTTTTTCTCAGAATTGTAATATAAACTCAATTTCAAATTATAAAAGTCAGATTAGCTGGACATAAACTCACAATTGCGAAAAAATAAAGTCAGAATTGAGAGATTTGTATTATTTAAATTTTTTGTGCAAATGCAAGTTAGTATTTTGCAATTCTGACTTCCTTTTCTCAGAATCGTGTGATATAAATTCTCAATTTCAAATTATAAAGTCAGAATAGCAGAATATAAACTCACAATTGCGAGAAATAAAGTCAGAATTGCGAGATTTGTCTTTTACTTTATTCACGCAAATGCGAGTTTGTATCTCGCAATTGTGACTTTTTTCTCAGAATTGTGTGATATTAACTCACAATTTCAAATTATAAAGTCAGATTAGCAGGATGTAAACGCACAATTGTGAGAAATAAAGTCAAAATTGCAAGATTATTTTACCTTTTGTGAGTATACATTATCTTGCAATTCAGAACCACATGATATAAACTTGCAACTGCAAGTTATAAAGTTACATAAACTCGCAATAATGATAAATAAAGCCAGAATTGCGAGATTGATCTAATTTTACTTTTTTCACCCAAATGCGAGTTTGTATCTCGCAATTGTGACTTTTTTTCTCAGAATTGTGATATAAACGCACAATTGCAAATTATAAAGTCAGATTAGCCGGATATAAACTCGCAATTGTGAGAAGTAAAGTCAGAATTGCTAATTATAAAGTCCTATCCCGAGGGGGAAAAAGACTGATATTTTCTTAAAATTATAAAATTATACAATATATCTCACAATTCTGACTCAATAACTCGCAACTGCATTTTATAAAGTCAAAATTGCGAAATATAATGTCACAGAATTGTGAACTTGTATCTCCCAATTCTGACTTTAGTTCTCAGAATTGTGACTTTATTTATTAAAAAAAAAAAATTCAGAATTGCAAGTTTGTATCACGCAATTCTGAGAGAAAAAAAGTCAGAATTTTGAGATGTAAACTCACAGTTGGTAGAAAAAAAAGTCAGAATTGAAAGATAAAAAAGCTGCAATTACCTTTTTCTATTTTTAATTCAATGGGGGAAACAGGCTTTCATAATCTTAAGACAAAGCAATTTAGAAAGAACTTTTTAGTTATAAGTATTAAATAATAGCTACATCTTACAGAAACTTACTTTAAAAGTCACCATTCCAACAGCTGTTTTTTTGAATGACTCAGAGGTATACAGCACCTATTCGCAAGCCTAATAACTCCACAGGATTCTGATCTCCTCAAACCCCTTCCACACACACAGGTCTTCAAAGCCTACGTATTTGCACCCTATAACCATTTTTCTAGTGAACAGATTGTTCTGCAGCTGAGGCTGTGTTAGTCATAATCACACACTTCATGAGACGGTCGTCTCTCCTATCCTCAATCTTCTTAAGAAACTCAAAGTCACCCGTATCTCGTCTTTCATCACTCTATCCCACCTCCACGCCTGATGCCTGAAAAGAGGGCCACACAGCACACCAGGACAGCTTTTACACTGGGGTTTTCTTTTCTTTTCAAATTTCATTTTCTATCGGAAGTACAAACGCAGCATTCTGGTGTCTCTGAGCAGAGTCAGCATGGTACAACCCCTGATCTTCCAGAAAACCCAGAAATGAAGCAATCAGACCCTTTGTGGATTTCACAGCAAAGAAAGAAGAGATACAACACAAGAAACAAAGTAGGAGGAGAACATCATAGGGATAGTGTGCTGAACAACACAAGATGTGGAAGTCGTGGGTTCAAATGTAGAGTCTATACTGGTGTTCTGTGGAAATTGTTTTAATAAAGCAGAGTTTATCTGATTTTATTCTGGAATTCATAATCTCACTGTCTACCGGTAGAATCACAGTTTTTATTAGTTTCATTATTGTGAAAAGTAATTAAAGGATTAGTTCACTTCCAGAATGAATTCTTTCTAATCATTTACTTACTCCCATGTCATGTTCATGTCTTTCTTTCTTCAATCCGAAAGAAATTAAGTTTTTTTTGAGTAAAAAAATATATATAGTTTTTTTTCTCCATATAGTGTTTTGCTAGGTAAGACCCTTATTCTTCGGCTGGGGTCGTGTAGAGTTATTTGAAGCTGCATTGAAACTGCAATTTTGACCTTCAGTCCGTTGGCTCTCATTGAAGTCCACTATATGAAAAATCCTAGAATGTTTTCCTCAAAAAAACGTACATTTCTTTTTGACTGAAGAAAGAAAGACATGAACATCTTGGATGACAAGGGGGTGAGCAAATTATCAGGACATTTTAATTAAGGAGTGAACTAACCCTTTAACCCACTGTGTACGACCAGAAGGTAATTTCTTTGTTTTATATAAATTACTGAATTCATCTTTATAAACTATACATTTTATAACCTATACATAGTTGTGAAAACAACACACCAAAAAGATTTTTGTACAAGAGACATGGCTATGTTTCCAGCTTCTCTGTGATCTGATCATTTTAAGCCACTAAAGCAAAAAGTTTTCAGGCCAAGGATCCAGTCTTAACGAATGTCCCTTGTCTCACTGTGCACAATTCATCACTACATTATTCTGAAGGGAACAAAAACCGTTGTTTTTACTAGAGATGCTCCGATCAGCATTTTTGGGGCCGATCACCGATTACCAATCACCAAGATCATGATCTGCCGATCACTGCCGATCACAGAATGGCAGGGGAATGGGAATCTTTTATCTATAATCTAGCAGAGTTTGCACCATTTTTAGAAATTAAACTAACTCTAAATTAACTATACTGAAAAAAAAACTGTAGAAATAGGCTACAGTCAAGATCTTGAAGAACCACCAAGTTAGGGTTGTAGACGATAGTATCGTGTATCGACAATAGTTAAGAGATATCACCAGTTGCTGATTGATGCCTTTGACGAAAGCAAGACGATTATTATTATTATCCGTCAAAAAGGCGCCAAACTTTAGCGATGCAGTGCAGAGAGTCGGTTCTAGGATGCTTCAGAAACTTGCTGCGGTATAAACACACGCATGGAGTGGCCACGTCGCCTTAACGCACCGCATGGGTAAGAGATTTATTCATCATACAGTGTAGATAGATAAACTGATTATAACGGAGTGTTTTTTAAAGTGAACCTCGCACTAGACTAGGCTACACTAGTTAGTGATGAAGTTCTTTGATAATGTAAATGTTCTTTGCTTGTTATTTGTAGCTGCTTTTTAAGATTATGTAAGGATTTTATTATCCAGCATTGCACAGTCATTAGGATAAAGGTAGTAAAATGTGGTTTAGGCTGAATTAAATACGATATATCAGAATCCGTCTGTGTATAGGAAACATAAACATTCACCTCAGTAACATCTATATGCGTTCATTAGAATTACGATGCGATAAAATGGTGCTAAACATATGCACGTGAATTACACGCGCACCGTTTCTCCTCATTCTATATGAACTGAACTACAACATGAACTGATGACAACAATCAGACATACAGCAGTAACATTATTGCAATATGACGGGTATAGAAAGATACATTCATTTACATTCAAGCACGCACATTTACCACTCCCTGAAGATAGCGGATAGCAGAGAATGAAACCGAAAGTAAACTTGAACGTCTCCTCCAAAACTACAGTCAGCGCTCTGTACACGCACAACTTAGTCACATGCCCAATAACAAGACTACCCTTACAAAACGAATAAGGAATTTAGTACTCATGTTGCCACTGGTAAGCTCCGCTCTGCTGTTGTTTACCTGTGCGCCTTGCATGCACGTGTGAAAAAGTCAGGCGAGTAATTTACGTCAAGTGATCGGCTTTTTTGATCGGCGCTTTTGGGGTTCGCCGATCAAGCTATTTTAAGCCAATATCGGCCGATCAATCGGAGCATCACTAGTTTTTACAGTCCTAATGACTTTCTTCAAAATGCACACTTTCTCAGCATCTCACTTTTCTGTTTTGCTGACATTACCAAGGCCGTGCAGATTAAATAAATTATATTGAAGGTACAGTGACTTACTTTCGTCTCCGAAATGCAAAACAACATATTTTAAAGAGGTTTTTTAATTGTTTTGTGTATAAAATGAAAGCCAGTGGTATCAGAAACAACATTACTGAATTAATTAATTAATTTAGAAAATATATTTTTTGCATTCTGCAAAAGAAAGTCAGTTATACAGGTTTGGAACAACATGAAGATGTTTAAGGGTGTGTTCACACTTGTCATGTTTGGTTCAATTAAAACTCTGGTGCGACTGCTCTGTAAGTGCGGCTCATTAGAGTAAGTGTAAACGCTGCCATCTGAGTGTCCAAGTGGACCGAGACGCTAAAAAGACGGGTCTTAGTCCGCTTCCAAACAAACTCTGGTGCAGCCCGAACTAAATATGAACGCAACATGGACCAAATACTTCTAAACAAACCAAAAACAGTGAATGGGGTCACAAAATACACATCATTCAACCCGTCAAAACAGGTTGTGAACGTATCACTTTGTCTTTAGGTTCAGTATCTTTAGGTTCGCTGTCAAAAATGCCTGTGTGAATGCTAAGTGGACCAGGACCAAATGTATCATTTTCTTTTTTGGTCTGGACCAAATGAACCAAACGAACTGAACTACAAGTGTGAACACACCTTAAAAATGACAGAACTGTCACTTTAAACAACTAGATTATAGAATTTTCTCAAATGATGTGTTCACACTTGTAGTTTGGTTCGTTTGGTTCATTTGGTCCGGACCAAAAAGGAAAATCATACATTTGGTCCTTGTCCGCTTAGCGTTCACACTGGCATTATTGACAGCGAACCTAAAGACATAGTGATACATTCACAACCTGATTGGTCAGGTTGACAGCACACCGACAGAGGCCTGATTGATGACACACCGACAGAGGTGTAGATAGTTTAGTCACGATAGCTGATTGACATGAGCACCTTACCTTAGACCCGCCCTCACCGAGCTGAAACAGTCCGACTCCGATCGTCATTGTGTCGACTCAGGTGCAGGGGAAGACAATAATGTCTCCGATTGAGCGTTTGAGGTGTTCTGTTATTGGATGTAATAATGAACATAGCAGTTTGCCATTTACTCCCGACACCTGAGTTGCTGAAGATGCAGAGGTTTAACGTTACTTTCGTTTTTGAAAGGAAAGCGCCGATCCCGATCTACATATGCATCTATGTTCATGCGAATCATTCGAGATGCAGCTTCACCCATAGCAGAAGTGAGTATAAGGTTTTTAAGCATCTTTGCAAATGGCCTTTCTTAATAATGTGCTAGTGAGCAAGTTTTGCAGCTATAGCGATCATTGTTGTGTGCATATGATTTTATTTTCACCACCTGCAAACTCACAATACGGTCATAAAAAGGCACTTTATCTCATCGTTGCTACTTGTTTGCCCTCTGCTCGTTTTGTTTTGGATACACTGCTTGTTTCCTTCGTGAAATCATGTCGCATCTTGTCATTACCTCCTGTTTTTGGCCCGTTTAGAAGTATTTGGTCCGTGTTGCTTTCATATTTCATTCAAACCGCACTAATGTTCATTTGGAAGCGGACTGAGACCCATCTTTTTAGCAGTCTCAGTCCGCTTGTTTGGTGCACACCAGGGTTCAAATGGCAGTGTTCACACTTACTCAAATGAACCGAACTAACAAAGCAATCGCACCAGAGTTTGTTTTAAGTATGAACACAACTCTAAAAAGAAAAGTTTCTATGCTCAGGATGTGTTCAGGATGGTTCTGATTGCTTATGGGTCCAAGTCAAAAGCATCAAACCTTCAAGTCTCAAGATATTCTGGCACCTCAGGTTCTTCTTTCAACACAAGTTTAGAAGATTTTATCAAGTTAACAGCCAAAAAAACGAAAAAACCTAAACAAGTAAAATCACACCACTCCTCAACAAGCCACATTATTTAAAATGTTTTTAGCGCAATATGCGGGCCAAGTCAAACATCAATGTTTAATACTTATGGTTAGGGCTTTGTTGGATTTATAAGCATGAGCCCTAAGCCTTAACAAGTACCATTCATATTATACTTTATTATACCATTAATAATTTGTACTTTTCATGATGCAATCAAATCCCAATGAATGTTTCACACTGAATATTCTGTTTCAGTCAGTAAATGCATTGCAAATGCTTGACGTTATCTACAAAACAGCATATTTTCCCCACATCATGTTCTGGCACAAATCACTCTAAAGTTCTCCTGAAAACAAAAGTTTTGTTGTCAAAGTACATCTTATCGACTTATCGAATCAATTTTGAGCATGAAATCATATTTTGTTTTGTTCTCGGAGAACACGGGCCGACAGCTGGACAGGGGATTTGCGGCGTGTCTACCTGCACTGTCATTGTTAATCTTCTGATGCTTTTCTGACGATGGAAGTGAGGGTTTTTGATTGGCTGGTTTGTATTGGCTGACAGCTTGTCTCTAGCGCACTTGGCACCGCTCAACAGACGCCGTGCCGCTCTACTACTGACGGCCTGTTCCGCGCAGCATCTGTTCGCAAACTCTAATGATAATCAAGCAACTGTGCCATAAGTCAATTTTATGTTACCTTGTCCCAGCTCCCAGCATTCCTAAAAGATATTATTTAAAGTGGAAGCAATGGAGGACTCAATTAAAGCATGCATGCATGTCACTGAGACATATTTAACGCTGTTAAGTCATAAAGAGGGGATGCGGTTCCAAAAAGACGTGTTCGACCACATTCACGAGTCTTTTCGACCTTATTCACGGAAAAGGTCACTGACTAATGTGGTTTCTTACCCTCGGAGACAAGAGATTTATTCAGCTGAAAACTGCACTCACTTTAGCTTAATTTGACCAAGACGGTTCCACACAAATAAAACCATCCAGCGACTTAACTGCCAGCTTTTGTAGGCCGATGTCAGATCATGTGCGCACCATAATTTATAACCCGAGTGAATGGGCATTAACGATGAGCTGCGGACTGGACTGTGCTGGCTCTCACAATAAAACTCGAACAATAAGGGCAGATGATGAAGGAATATGAACGGTACATTTTCTAAAATGCAAGGTAAGTAAATTGAATTTACTGCACCAAAATAGTGTCATCTGGTACTTACTGTAGTAGCCGTACAAAACTGTGTCTTCGATCTGTTGCCGGGTCACATTGTTTGCCGCCCATTCCTGGATTTACAAAAAAATAAAAATAATAATAAATAAAAAATACATTAAATCACATTATTAACAAAATTAATTACATTACTATTGATTATTTTATCACAATAGATTATAAAATATTATAAAAAATATTTAAGCGTATAAAAAATATTACAAAAAATAAGTAACAAATCTGAACAAATGCTTACTTTATAATTTTATATATTTTATAAATGTATAATTTTATATAATTTTAAATGTATTCCATTACTGATTCATTTAGCAAAATTAATCAATTATAAAATATTATTAATAATATTTGAGAATATCAAAAATATAAAAATATTTTGCTCATTTTAAAATTTTATATTATTTAAAATATATTACATTACTGTTCATTAATTTATCACAATTAATAATTAAAATATAAAAAAATTTAATTAAAATCTGATCATATGCTCATTTGATAATTTTATATAATTTATCATTTATTTTATATAATTTAAAATACATTTACATTAATGTTGATTAACATATCACAATTATTAGATCATAAAATACTATGAAAAATATTTGAGTATATTAAAATATTATAAAAAATATTTTAAAAAATATGACCATTTCATATTTTACATAATTTATCATTTTATAATTTTATATAATTTACAATACATTCAATTACATTACTATTGATTAATTTATTAAAATGACTAGATTATAAAATATTATTAACAATTTTTGAGCATATTAAAAATATTTAAAAAATCTGAGCATATGCTCGTTATAATTTTATATAATTTATAATTTTATAATTTTATATCGTTTAAAATATATGACATTACATTACTCTTGATTAATTTATTACAATTAATATATTTTTAAATATTATTACAAATATTTGAGCATTAAAAATATTATTACAAATATTTTTTTAATCTAAGCATATGCTAATTTTATAATTTTATATAATTTACCATTTTATAATTTTGTATAATTTAAAATATTACATTACATTACTGTTGATTCATTTATCACAATTCATAAATTATAAAATATTGTTAAAAATATTTGAGCATATTAAAAATATTATTACAAATATTTTTTTTTTAAATCTGAGCACATGCTCATGTTATAATTTTATATCATTTAAAATATATTACATTACTGTTGATTCATTTATTATAATTAAGAGATTATGAAATATTATTTGAAATATTTGTGCATATAAAAAATAACAATATTTAAAAAATCATAATAAGCATATGCTCGTTTTATAATTTTATATAATGTAAAAAATATTATGCTACATTACTGTTGAATAATGTATCACAATTAATAATTGTAAAATATTATTAAAAATATTTGATCATATTATAATTTGTATACAAATATTTAAAAAATCTGAGCACATCCTTTATCGTTTTATATAATTTAAAATATATTACATTAAATTACTGTTGATTAATTACAATTAATAGCTTATAAAATATTATTCAAAATATTTGAGTATATTAAACATTGTATTCAAATATTTTAAAAAAAATCTAAGAATATGCTCATTATTTAATTTTATACAATGTATATTGTTATAATTTGATATATTTTATCATTATATAATTTTATATAATTTAAAATACATTACTGTGGCACTCATATAAACTGGCCTTTTTGTCAAAAAATTGTTTGTTCTTTATTTCCACATCATTAAACAGGTGCTTTATGATTATGAGGTGTCATGCGGCATGATTAATTGCATATTGTAAATTAATAATACCAAATAATTGTGTGAAATTGACTGCCCTATAAGATACACAAACAATGTAGTACAATACATGATGCAGAATATGCATCTCAAAGGATAAAAACATGATCAACAAATATACTGTTCTATACAGTGGGGTAAAACATGGTTTTTATGAAAGGACTTCAAATGGTGCCATGGGACAGTGGTGATACAAAGAAGTGGCTCTCCAAGTGCAGTGTGTTTTTTATTCCCAATGTGTCAGAGATTCCATCAAAAACGTGACCTGACACTTTGATGACTCACAGGTTCTCGGAGTAGATCCAAATGCCAGAGAGAATTGCTGTCTGCCTTGCCGCAGTAAATCACTCTCTCTCTTCCTTTCTCTCTCTCTCTCTCTTTCCCTGTCTCTCTCTGACTCCTCTGTCTCGCTGAACTCCATCCCGCATTCATAACTCAACGTTTCATCATACCAAAAGAGCAAACCCATAATTGCTACACGAGCACTAGAAAACATAATTCCATTGTTGGATACTTGCTGTCAGCCTTTATGAATCGAAACAGGTCGAGACATAATGAGATATTTCATAAATATCACAAATATACGTTGACCTATGAATTTCAATGACGTTGCCAATTACTTGTGATTATTAGAGAATCATTTCATAAAGATCACACTCACAAAGAGAAATCTTTAGCTGTAATGCCTGACATTTGTTAATAGAAATTTCAATTATTAGATTTGATTAATTTTATGGTCTTCCAAGCATGTAAATAAACATTTTAGGCTTCCATGATATTTAAAGTTGCCTACAACCATGGGCAGCCTGAAAATGTAAAGTCATCATGGTTTTTCTGTTAATATCTAAAAAAAATTTTTTTTAAATGTAGTGCAGTAAAAAAAAAAAATGCAGTAATGCAAGTTAGTGTATGTGTTTATGTAAAATTGTTAATGTTTTTGAAAGAAGTCTCTTACACATACCAAGGCTAAATTTATTTATTTAAAAACAGTAAAAACAAAAATAAATTTGTGAAATATATTATAATACACAATAATAAATCCATTTCAATATATTTTAAAATATAATTTATTTCTGTGATGAAAATGCTGAATTTTCAGCATCATTACTTCAGTCTTCAATGTAGGGTCCTATGAAATCCATTAATTTTTTTTCCCCCAAATTCTGTTTTATTTTTTCCAAATTCCTGTTTTTCCATTTGAATATTTCTGAGGCTGTTTTTGTTCTGTTTTAATTTTTCGTTTTAATGGTTAAATTAAAAATATGAATAAAAAACATGTATAATTAAATAAATCCTGAAACGTATAAAATCACTAAACAGCAGTTTAAAAGTTTAACAAAAATAAAAGTTTTAAGGCCCTATAAAATGTTTTGTTTGTTTTTGTTTCTCTCAAAATCAGTTTTTACATTTTTATCAAACTCTGTATTTTCCATTAATTTTCTGGATTACATTTTAATGGTTTCATTCAATGTTAATAATCAAAAGTATCTCCAATTTATTGACTTTATAAACATAATGATTTATTATTATTATTTTAAAATATGTAAAATATGTAAAAAATCTGAGCATATGCTTACTTTATAATTTTATATATTTTATAAATTTATAATTGTATATAATTTTAAATGTATTACATTACTGTTGATTAATTTAGCACAATTAATTATTATAAAATAGTATTAATATTTGAGCATATTAAAAATATAAAAATATTTTGCTCATTTTATAATATTATATAATTAAAATATATTACATTGCTGTTGATTAATTTATCACAATAATTAAAATATTAAAAATATTTTAGAATAAAAAATATATAAAAAAGATTTTAAAAAAGAAGCATAAGCTCATTTATAATTTTATATAATTTATCATTTTAAAATTTTATATAGTTTAAAATATATTACATTACTGTTGATTCATTCATCACAATTAATAGATTATAAAATATTAATTCAAATATTTGAGCATATTAAAAATCATTTACAATAAATAAGACCAGTATGCTTCCTGTATACAGTCGTGGCCAAAAGTTTTGAGAATGACACAAATATTAGTTTTCACAAAGTTTGCTGCTAAACTGCTTTTAGATCTTTGTTTCGGTTGTTTCTGTGATGTACTGAAATATAATTACAAGCACTTCATACGTTTCAAAGGCTTTTATCGACAATTACATGACATTTATGCAAAGAGTCAGTATTTGCAGTGTTGGCCCTTCTTTTTCAGGACCTCTGCAATTCGACTGGGCATGCTCTCAATCAACTTCTGGACCAAATCCTGACTGATAGCAACCCATTCTTTCATAATCACTTCTTGGAGTTTGTCAGAATTATTCGGTTTTTGTTTATCCACCCATCTTTTGAGGATTGACCACAAGTTCTCAGTGGGATTAAGATCTGGGGAGTTTCCAGGCCATGGACCCAAAATTTCAAAGTTTTGGTCCCTGAACCACTTAGTTATCACTTTTGCCTTATGGCACGGTGCTCCATCGTGCTAGAAAATGCATTGTTCTTCACCAAACTGTTGTTGGATTGTTGGAAGAAGTTGGTGTTGGAGGGTGTTTTGGGTACCATTCTTTATTCATGGCTGTGTTTTTGGGCAAAATTGTGAGTGAGCCCACTCCCTTGGATGAGAAGCAACCCCACACATGAATGGTCTCAGGATGCTTTACTGTTGGCATGACACAGGACTGATGGTAGCGCTCACCTTTTCTTCTCCGGACAAGCCTTTTTCCAGATGCCCCAAACAATCGGAAAGAGGCTTCATCGGAGAATATGACTTTGCCCCAGTCCACAGCAGTCCATTCGCCATACTTTTTGCAGAAGATCAATCTGTCCCTGATGTTTTTTTTGGAGAGAAGTGGCTTCTTTGCTGCCCTTCTTGACACCAGGCCATCTTCCAAAAGTCTTCGATGCGCTCACACCTGCCTGCTGCCATTCCTGAGCAAGCTCTGCACTGGTGGCACTCCAAACCCCGCAGCTGAATCCTCTTTAGGAGACGATCCTGGCGCTTACTGGACTTTCTCGGACTCCCTGAAGCCTTCTTAACAAGAATTGAACCTCTTTCCTTGAAGTTCTTGATGATCCTATAAATTGTTGATTTAGGTGCAATCTTAGTAGCCACAATATCCTTGCTTGTGAAGCCATTTTTATGCAACGCAATGATGGCTGCATGCGTTTCTTTGCAGGTCACCATGGTTAACAATGGAAGAACAATGATTTCAAGCATCACCCTCCTTTTAACATGTCAAGTCTGCCATTCTAACCCAATCAGCCTGACATAATGATCTCCAGCCTTGTGCTCGTCAACATTCTCACCTGAGTTAACAAGACGATTACTGAAATGATCTCAGCAGGTCCTTTAATGACAGCAATGAAATGCAGTGGAAAGTTTTTTTCGGGATTAAGTTAATTTTCATGGCAAAGAAGGACTATGCAATTCATCTGATCCCTCTTCATAACATTCTGCAGTATATGCAAATTGCTATTATAAAAACTAAGCAGCAACTTTTCCAATTTCCAATATTTATGTCATTCTCAAAACTTTTGGCCATGGCTGTAGTAGCATACTGGCTATATAAAAAGAAAAAGGGAGAAAAGGGGACAGGATCTCACGAGTCAACACAGTAAACAAAACTGAGACCTTTTAAGTGTCCAAATAGTTCTGGAGGCCTCTGTAGGTGCCACAAATCTGTCTTCTGGTTTAAGCAGATCGGCTTTGTGGGTTTCTAAAGAACACCCACAGAATAACAAAGATCTGCAGAATGAAAGAAGCCTGATTTAACAACAATTTATCAAGGAAAGTCTAGCACTGCTACAAGTTTAGCGTTTGAGAGCGCATCCTCATTAGCCAAACCCAGGCCTGTCAATCATTGCTGTAATCTCTTTAGAGCAGAGAAACAGAAATAAACCTACAGAGTCCTACGTGCACAGGCTGCATTAAGAAGATGTTTAGTCGGGAAGGTTCCTCTGCCCATTAAGCCAGCTTACTCGACTGGAGGAAGAGATACATTTGATCGTCACATCAGAAAAACGGATTACCGGAAGGCCGGAGCCAAGGAGATCGCTGCCATAATCTTACGTGTTTATCCAAGACTTGATGGCTCCTTCCATCTCAACCTCCTACAACAAAAAGCACCTGTCTGCCTGATTTATTATGCGATGTGAATCACAGCGAGCTTCAGAACGATTATCAAACCACATTTTCCCACCCATTCGGGTGAGCGCATTTCACCAGAATCGGTTGTAATCGTCCTAGAACAGTTAGAATAAATACAGTTTTGCGCTCTATAACAGGGGCAAACGAGTCTTATACAAGTCGACAGCAAGACTTCACATTTCTGGGATATTCTGGGGCCTATATAGCTTGGGTATGGGGTTAGAAAGTTGCATTTGTGACAAAAACATATTTGAGGATACACTCTTAAAAATAAAGGTGCTTCACGATGCCATAGAAGAACCTTTTTGTCTAAATGGTTCCCTAAAGAACCCTTAACATCTGAAGAACCTTTCTGTTTCACAAAAGGTTCTTTGTGGCGAAAGAAGGTTCTTCAAATTATAAAAAGGGAAGAAAGAGATGGTTCTTTAAAGAACCTTTGACCAAATGGTTCTTTGTGGAACCAAAAATGGTTCTTCTATGGCATCGCTTGAAGAATCTTTTAAAGCACCTTTATTTTTAAGAGTGTACTTTCAATTTTTCAATTTGCATATCTCATTTTATTTAAGAGTCAATTTAATACATTTTTGTACAACTCCTTTGTATATTTGTGGATCTCATCTTTGTGAGACATTTGTGAATATCTTTATATGTATTTACATGTCCCTCAAAATCTATTTAATTTTCTCAATCAGTATTTTTTTAAATAATTGTGAAATATTATTACAGTTCAAAATAATGTTTTCTATTTCAATATATTTTAAAATATAATTGATTTCTGTGATGCAAAGCTGAATTTTCATCAGCCATCACTCCAGTCTTTAGTGCCACATGATCCTTCGGAAATTATTCTAATATGCTGATGTATTACTTTTATTAATGTTGGAAACAGCTTTGCTGCTTAATATTGTTTTGGAACCTGTGATTGTTTTTTCAGGATTTTTTTTATGAATAAAAAGTTAAAAAGAACAGCATTTATTTAAAATAGTATTTGCTATCAATTTATCAATTATTTATTTATCAATTTAACAGATCCTTGGTGAATAAAAGTATTCACTTCTTTCAAAAAAAGAAAGAATAACAAATAACTAACCACAACTTTTTAAATGGTAGTGTATATTTTTACAAAATATTTATATTTTAAATAAATGCTGTTATTTTTAACTTTTTATTTATTGAAGAATTCTGAAAAAAAAAAATGTATCACAGGTTCCAACAAAATATTAAGCAGCACAACTGTTTTCAACATGCATCTTAAAATTTAAATCAGAATATTTATGTTTCACACCACTCAAAATTTACCCAGGCCTAACAATTAATCATAAACTGACGTTTCACATTGCACATTCCTAAGCATATGTTATTTGCATACTTGCAATGTCAGTGTCAATGACTGGATGAACACAACAGACTATCATCGCACTTCCTTATATTATCAAGTACAAACAAGTATTTCCTGAACGGACATTTCAGGCTATAAAGGTAAGAATAGAACTGTCTCTGCTTCACTCCAATGATTAGTGATGATCTATTGACTACATTACACTACAGTGCTCTACGGCTCAAGATAATCTATGAATTTTAAAGTGTTTTAAGAAAGGGTTGCTAGGAAAGATCAGCAGCTTCATCAGAGATCTAATTAACCCGATAGAGTCGCTGAGAATCTCTTTAGGTTAACCTCCTCCGCCTAGTCAGATGATCTCTGATATGATTGAGCAAGTCTGTCTTCTTCAGAACACTTCAAACCCCTCAACTTCCAATTAACGAAATGAAACCAGTAATGAATCTCGTCTAATTCTGATAAAGTTATATCTAGTCTTGACCTCTACAAGCCCTTTTTAACAATCCCAGGGTTGATCATTATCTCAAATGAAAACCAGGCCAGCACTGTCTGTGGATCTCAATTTATCACTTGAGTGGTGATTATACTGCCGGTGTGTGCTGTGATATTTCTAATATATTTATTTATAGATCAACCACTTTGGCAGACAACTGTTCAGTCAAAACATGTTTGACTAATAGACAATGGAAATAACCTCATATCCGGCCCAAATCTAATGTAATGTAATCAAATACAAATTCCGGAATTAAAGGGATAGTTCACCCAAACATAAAAATCCAAGATGAAGGTGACTTTGTTTCTTCAGTAGAACACAAACAGAGATTTTTAACTCAAACCATTGCAGTCTGTCAGTCATATAATGGCAGGCAATGGTTACCAAATCTTTAAGAGTAAAAGAAACATACACAGACAAAACCAAATTAAACCCTGTGGCTTTTGACGACACATTGAGGTCTTCAGACACATAACGATCAGTCTGTGCAAGAAACTGAACAGTATTTATATCATTTATATCATATTTATATCACGCGTCAATGTGCACTGGCAATGTAGTCGTTGAAAAGTCAACACTCCCAGATGAGTTCGCATAAAGAAACGTAATATTTTAGTTTTTAATTGGCTGCCAGAATCAGGATAAGCACAAGTAGTTACCATTTTGAGAGGCCAATATGCACTACGTAAACAATAAGTATACGGCAGACAGATCACTTCCGCACAGGTGAGTGGGCCATACAAACCACCTGTAGCATCACACTCTGCTCTATTTGCACATTCACAATACGAGTAATATACGTTTATAATTGCACTGAAATCTTTGCACTATGTGCTATCCTCCCCAATCTCTCTTCTGCCCAATTTCATATAAAAAAAAATACCTCTTTTGCACATTTCTTGAAAATACAGCTCAACTTGCACTTGTATTGCTAACTGTAAATATGTCTAATCGTACACTGTGTGTACTATGTATGTATGTATGTATGTATGTATATATTGCATATTGTCACTCTGTATAACTCTGTCTATATGTAAATTGTCCCTGCACTGTCTGGAGCTCGCTCCCAAGAATTTCACTCACCTAGGCACAGGTGCTGTGGTGATGTGACAATAAAAGTGATTTGATTTGATAGTGGACTTTTATGATCCCCCTGAGTTTGAACTTCCAAAATACAGTTTTAAAAGCAGCTTCAAAGGGCTCTAAATGGTCACAGTCAAGGAAGAAGAGTCTTATCTAGCAAAACGATCAGTTATTTAAAAAAAAAAAATACAATTTATATACTTTTTAACTTAAATACTCATCTTGTCTAGCTCTGCATGTGCTCTGTATTCTGGTTCAAGACAGTTAGGGTATGTCGAAAAATCTCATTTTCACCTCCAACTTCAAAATCATCCTACATCGCTGTTTTACAGTTTTTTTGTTTATTAAGGATGTTTGCTCTTCTTTGCACGTTCATTTTATAAACACTTGTTCAGTACTTCTGCAGTGATGTTGGACTATTTTGAAGTTGGAGGAGAAAATAAGCTTGGACAAGCATTTGAGGGTAAAACGTATATAAATTATCAGGTTTTTTTTAAATAACCAATCATTTCGCCAGATAATACCCTTCTTCTTCGTCAGCTGGGAATGTTTAGAGACCTTTGAAGCTGCATTTAAACTGCATTTTGGAAGTTCAAACTCGGGGGCACCATAGAAGTCCACTATATGGAGAGAAATCCTGAAAAGTTTTCCTCAAAAAACACAATTTCTTTACGACTGAAGACGGAAAGACATGAACATCTTGGATGAAAAGGGGGTGAGTAAATTATCTGTAAATTCATGCTCTGGAAGTAAACTTCTTTAAAAGTCCCAGCCCTTGCTCTCCAATTAAACAGTTCACGCAAAAATTAAAATACTGTATTCATATCAGCCTCAGCCTCAACCTCAAGTTGTTGTAAACACCTATGATTTTCATATTTTTCATTTTTGAGGGATCTTTAAGGGAAGATTTTATGAAGAGGTGCTTTTCCTCTAAGAAGTGAATGAAAAGCAGATATTGTTTATATTCCATCATAGCTAGAATATCTCATTTATGTCCGTTTTCAAATTGTCGTTGATTCGAATATGTTGCAACCAAAAGTAAAGTGGCAAGTTTGAATGTGGAAGTTCAAATTTGATTTGAGAGCTACAGAAAAGGGCAAAATCGTCAGACTGTGGTTTGACCTCAGAAGACTTTCAAAAGTTGTCTAAATTACTTGGTAAGGGTGCTTTTTTCCATTTTACAAGTTGACAGGCTCGGGTCCTGATGTGCTTTCATTGAATGCAAGGAGGAACCAAGCTACACGGAAGTTCTAAGTGAAGCACTCATTAAAGATCTCATGTCAGAGGAGGTAATTCTATGCTTAATTATTCATTATCCGTAAGGAAGAATGGTGGGCCAGTGGTTTCATTAATTATGCCGTTCAGTTGCCATAGTAACCACTGTCTCGTTAGACCATTTGAGTCTCAACGTAAAAGAAAGATGTGCTCAGTTCAGTCTGTAAACTCAAACCTGAAGTATTGATTTCTCTTCTTATTGCATTTGATTGGATAATGAGATGTTTTAGGAAAGGAATGCCACTGTATTCACAAGTGGTGACAGTAAAAATCCAAATCACTTATTGTGTAGAGCTCTCATCTCATATAATTGCTTTGGTTTTGAACAATAAATGAGAACATGGAAAATGGAGCTGGTTGAATTAAGGCAAGCACAGATCTGAGTTTCTATCCAGCCTTTCTATACATGAAAATACGGTTACCTTGTAAGTGCCATTGGGGTACTTCATGAAGGACACTAGGAAGATATCAACAGGAAGAAGAGCTGATGTGATGAGCGCAATGGCCAGAGCGCATATCGCAGTGATGGTGGAGATAACCTCGCTCTCCTGCCGGCTCTGATATTTCCGAATATAAACCCAGCAGAAGGCCAAGATGACCTGAAGATACAGGGGACACTATGAGATTTGCATCAACATAATCCATTTAAATTAATATGTTAACCACAATGCCTCCAGTCTCATGGTTTGTGAACCTAAAGCCTTTTGATTAAATTGTCTACATTTGTAGACAGAAATAATATTTGTCTACAAAACTAAAAGTTTTGTAGACAAATATTACTCCTGTCTACAAATGTCTTTGCACAACTAAAACACTATTTATTTATTTATTAAAATTTAATTTAATGTACACTACAAGTCAAAAGTTTTTGAACAGCAAGATTTTAAATGTCTCTTCTGCTCACCAAGTGAGTATTTTTTTTTTAATATTTTTACTATTTATAATAACAATTCGATTTGAATATATTTTAAAATCTAATTTATTCCTGAGATTTCAAAGCTTTTTTTAACATCAGTATTCTAGTCACATGATCCTTCAGAAATCATCCTAATATTCTGATTTGCTGCTCAAAAAAATATATATATTATTATTATGTTGAAAACAACTGAGTATAATTTTTTCAGGTTTCTTTGATGATACACAGTTCAGAAGATCAGCATTTTTCTGAAATAAAAATATTTTGTATAAAAGTCTTTATCGTTCACTTTTGATCAATTTAAAGCATCCTTGCTAAATAAAAGTATTAATTTATAAAATCTCTCAAAGAATCCTAAAAGAAATGTACTCAACAAAAATGTTTCTTGAACAGCAAATCAGCATATTAGAATGATTTTTAAAGAACCATGTGGCACTGAAGACTGGAGTTATGATTTTGAAAATTTAGCTTTGATCACAGGAATAAATTACATTTTAAAATATATTCAGATAGAAAGCAGTTATTTTAAATAGTAAAAATATTACTGCTTTTACTGAATTTTGAAACAGAAGATAAGATTCTTTAAAAACTTTCAACTTGTAATGTAATTTTATTTTATTTTAAATTTACGCATTGGACCAGAGAGCAGGTACAATTTCAAACAGCACTTGGAGGCTTTTGCATCTGAACTCTTCATATATCTGGGATATCAGCTTGTCATAAATTTATCATTCACATGTGTATCACTTCAAAATACATTTCTTCCCATTAACACCATTGACACTTTTTTAACAGGCCTAAATTTCTCTGATGTCAAACCGACATCTGTTATATCAGACAGCTGGCCTTTTCATAACGCACTTTAAAGGCCGTACAAGTTCAAAACTGCTTATAAGTGCTATTTAGATAACTTAAAATGTGATTCTGTATTGCACTTCTGGTCTAGCAGCCAATAGTTCCTGTGTTAGAAAGAAGAGGAAAGACCTGCCTACAGATTTAGAAGCCTCTGAGACAGCTATCTCTGAAAAGCATTACATTGTATCTCATTAAAAAAAGAGAGTCCAACTTTAAAGAGGAACTTGTTTCAGAGTGAAAGGTCGTATTCTAAACACATCCTCTGGAAGCTCTCAGGACGCAGCTAAAATGAGCTTGTGATTACGGGATGCTGTTTTCAGACAGGATCAATTAAGAGCCCTATGCGTATTAGATTCTGCCTGAATTGTTGGTCAGATAATGACCCAACGCTCTGCATTTAAATCAGGATGCAGCAAACCAATTATATAACAGGAAACACTGCTCTCTTTGCACTTGTTAAACTTGAGCAGGATGCACTTTAATTAGAAAATTAAGACGCAGGCAGCACTTCAATTAAACACCTCGACCAGGTAGAATAAAAACAAATTACGTAGTTAAAGGTGAGGTGTGTCTATGACTAAATGGAACTGCAAAAATAAAAACATTTTCTGAACACTTTCCTCAGCCATTGGTCACCCAACAGATAGTCCCGCCCCAAACAAACACAGCTATGAAGTAATTACAGTGAATGCTGTCTTTCTATTTTTAGAGGGGAATTATTTACAATCCTACAATTAGGTACGGTTGACTCAAAAGAGAATGTATTTTAATACTTAATATCTGACCCCAACAATTATGGATATAGAATACAATAATACATAAAAATATAATACTAATTTACTAGAATACGTAGTTGTACTGTACTTGAATCTCAACTGCAGTATTTTATTGAAACTGGAGGGTACTTTAACAACGTAAAACAGTTCAGCGTGACAATTTAGTTCAAATCTACAAATATACTGTAACTGTAGACGTTTGACGGTTCTACGTTTATAACTATAATAGTTAGATATAGATCTATTATGTGCTATATGTACTAGTACAAGGATAAACATCGACTGGGATAACACGTGACAGAATATACGCGGGAATACCGCGTCTAAAAACGTAATACTAGTAAATACAAGTTATAATGGATAATTCATGTATCTCACCAGTAAAACAATAGTGAAAATAGACCATCCGAGCACAGATTCAGAGAGTAACGCTACAGGCGTCGCCATGACTGCTTCACTTCCTGCAACACAGCTGACGCTCGCCATGTGACAGGCGACGTCACACAACACACGGCTAGTCGGGCTCAAATACAAAACAAACAGAACATTTTTACATTTTATTTTATTGCATTTTAAATACATTAATGATACTCACATTCGATCATTTCATGTTAGAAACGGAACACTTTATAAACGTTAATGTCAAGGTAATAAATAAATATTAGTAACAGAAGACATTAAGCGGCATTTTATTTTTTAATGTGATCTTTTTTACTTTTTTTTATTCCTTTACTGTTTTTGATTCTGTGAGCTAAATGTGCACATTTGTGACCCTGATTCCCTGGACCACAAAACTAGTCATAAGGGTCAATTTTTTGAATACATCACCTGAAAGCTGAAAATAAATGGCTTGTTTAAAACAATATTTGGCTGAGATACAACTATTTGAAAATCTGGAATCTAAGGGTGCAAAAATTCTAAATGTTGAGAAAATCGCCTTTAAAGTTGTCCAAATGAAGTTCTTAGTTCTCTATTAGGCTACAAATCAAAAATTAAGTTTTGATATATTTAGGGCAAGGTAAAAAATGTATTACGTTGATTGATTACTTTGATAATTGCAAACATTTTTTGTATTACAAGTTTTCTAAAATGTTATGTTTAAGTATGCAAATAAGGTATTATTTAATGAAATATGTGCTAATGTGTATACTTTTTTAGTAAAAAATCTAGTAAAAAAGTCTTTTTAAATTCTTGTTTAATTTTTTGGACATATTAGAGTCCAATGTTTTAATAGAGGGAATTTTGGGTATCTCATTTCGTCACAACATAATTCTTGTTGAACATAATTCAACAAAAAACCTTAGAACAGACAGGAAACACTATATTTTTTTATCATTTTTGGGGAATAAAATGTTGTATAAAATCAAGCAAATTATATATGAACAAATCCCTCTGTAAAAACCTTCAGGATATAGACAGGAATTAAAAATGTAAAGGTGTGTGTAAGTGCTACTGAAGTGGAGATTTATGGCTCAATGAATGAATGAATGAATGAATGAATGAATGAATGAATGAATGAATGAAGCATTTGTATAACGCTTTCATTGTGTATTTCCGTACACCCAAAGCGCTTTACAATCATATGGGGGATCTCTCCTCAACCACCACCAGTGTAGGAGAAAAAAACTCATTTTGAGAAAATATGCATTGTAATTGAAATATATTGACACAAATAGATAAAGTGCTATAAAAGAAACACTTAACAGTGTCTTTTGGGTGTTTTCTTTTCACTAGTCTGAAAAAACACTTGTAAAAAACAAAAAGTCCAAAATCTTGAACTTGACAGGTGCATGAAAAAACAGTGTTTTTGCCTGTATTGTCTCCCCTTAAAGTAGAAAATGTACAAAATATGATCTTTACTTAATATCCTAATGATTTTTGACATTAAAAAAATCATTTTGACCTACACAATGTATTGTTGGCTTTTGATACAAATATACCCATGCTACTTAAAACTGGTTTTGTGGTCCAGGGTCACATTTGTAAATTGTAATTGAATGTGTATTTTTTGAATAACTAATGATTTGGGGAGACAGAGCTTTTAAATTGTGCATTTAACACTATAAGGTTAATTATACTCTTACAATAAAATATACTTTATGATAAATAAGAGGACTGTCTTCTTGAATAATGCTGTCTTTAAAAAAGACAAATATACACATGGATGACTCTGGCATTAATGCAAATAATTATTTATTTATTTTATTACACTACCAGTCAAAAGTTTTTGAACTGTAGGATTTTGAATGTTTTTTTAAAGAATTCTCTTCTGCTCACCAAGCCTGCATTTATTTGATCCAAACTATAGCAAAAGCAGTAATATTGTGAAATAGTTTTACTATTTTAAATAATTGCTTTTTGAATATATTTTAAAATGTAATTTATTCCTGTGATCAAAGCCAAATTATCAGCATCATCCAGTCTTTATTGTCACATAATCCTTCAGAAATCATTTTAATATGATGTTTTATTATTATTATCAATATTTAAAATAGTTGAGTACATTGTTTTCAGGATTCTTTGATAAATAGAAAGATCCAAAGATCAGCATTTATCTGAAATAAAAAAGCGTTTGTAACTTTATAATGTATACCATTCAAAAGCGTACAGTCAGTATTTTCATTTTTATTTTTTTTGGGAAGTAAATGATAGAAATGAATACTTTTATTTAGCAAGGATGCTTTAAATTGATTAAAAGTGACATTTACAAAGACATTTATAATGTTACAAAAGATTTCTACTTCAGATAAATGCTGTTCTTTTGAAATTTCTATTCATCAAAAGAACCCTAAAAAAAGGTTCTACTCAGCCGTTTTTAACATTAAAATAATAAATGTTTTTTGAGCAGCAAATCAGAAAATTAGAATGATTGCTGAAATAATAATTAAGATGATTAAGAATAAGAAATAAAATCAGCAATAAAAAGCAACAAAGAATTTAATTAAAATATAATATATCAAATATAATTAAAATGTAAAAAAAGAAGAGATAGATAATACTAGTAATAATTTCATCCATGTATGCTGTGAGCAATTATTATCATTTCTTTTTGTATAAGAATATGCAAGAAAAATGGAGAAGATGAATATCCAAAAACAAAATGACCATCTGTCTTGATTCTTGCCTCACGAGAAAGAAATCACTTTCACGATTTAAAGTTTAATCTCTTAAAATCCCTTAGCCCTTCTGTTGGGACAGAGTGCGAATGTTTTGACTGGAACTCTTCTTCCACACTCTTCTTATATTTAATCTAGCCCAAGTGCCTCTGAAATAATTCATGATACTTGCTAAATTTTAATTTCCCTATCTTTATTTGAGATTCACCATGTATGAATTAATAATCCAGTTGTCCTTGGTGATAACCAGTGAGCAAAACTGGAAGCGGTAGATCTTTTTCGAGTGTACCTGCTTGCCAACTTTTGAGGGAGTGACACATTGGGAGCCATTAAGCCCTTAATGTAATCAAGACTATTTCCATTCCTTACACCTCAGAACCAATTACCTAATATTACCGACCTCCATTCAGTGCCAGCTTTTTGAACCTCTGAGTTCAATTACCACACAGATGATTGGCAGAGAGTCGGTTCTGTTTCCAGAGATGGAGATCTCACTCTAGAGGTCATCCACAGGTGAACAGTGATTTGAAGCAGGACTCCACTGTATGTTTTAAAGTACAACAAAGGAGTCAAGAAATACATAATCATTGTCATAATCATCTGGCTTTTAAACACACCACACAAAAACAATGTATGTCTAAACATACACACGGTGATCTATGATAGAAAGATTTTCCTATAATCAGTTTAAGAACAAAACCATTTCACATTCTGTGAACAATGAATGTGTCTTTGCCATAGATTGCGTGCGGAATGATAAATCATGTTAGAGTTTATTCCAAATAAAGCAAAGACATCATCAATTTTCCACACTCACGCAAACACACTATCCATGCGTTCTAACACCGGATGATAAGCCTATAACCAGCAATCTAAGATTTTCCTTTTGGCTCTGCTAACAGGAAATGTCTAGCTCAGCTATTCTTTTCATTGAGATTCATCAAACATAATCTGCTTTCTGACGCTATTTCTAATTAATTTTTTATCTCCTCAAATGGCTTGGCTGTACATCAGGAGAACGAATCCGGTTCGATTTAATGAGGATAATTACCAGTTTAAGAGGTGTAAATGAATAACCTTCTTCTCACTGATAATCCTAACCAAGAGCTGGCGTCCACAATAAACTGACAGGGCAGGGCCGCAGGAAAGGTGGGATTTTACTGAAGTTAACAGGAGATTTGCTAAAGACTGCTTTAAATTTAATGTCATCCATGCAAAATGAATGCAAGTGGAATACTTGTCCTTGTCCTTGTTTTGTTATTTATATCAGATACCAGGCACTTTTAACTTTTATTTTACTTAATTTTTTTAATTAATTTGTTTAATTATAATTAATTTATTTTACTTTTTTTTTTTTTTTTACAATTTCGTTCCTTTTTTGGAAAGTAATTTCTGCGGCACTAGTGACACCAAGTGGATTGTTTTAAATAACTGGTTCGACCGAACACTTCTTTGATTGGTGAGACAAATAAATAGCCCCGCCTCCAAACTCACGCCATTGGTTGAGGCGGTGTTAAATGGACTTATTCCTTAAAAGCATGAAGGTACCACAGTGTTTACGCTTCGGTTCAAAGAAAGGGCTAAAATGTGGTTGTCTCAAGTGTTAAGTTGGGATAAGAAACGTATTTTATTTAGTAATGGAGAAGCATGGCTCCCAAAATCGAATCAATTGAACCGATTCCTTTGCAAATGATTTACTGTTTCAAAGTAGCTTACTCGAATTTCCGCATGATGGCAGGCTGGTTAAATGGATATGCACAGAGAACTTAATTTTTATGAACTTAAATGATAAAACTGACTTATAAAACTGACAAATTAATGATTTAATTAATTTGTTTAATTATAATTGATTTACTTTTTCTTTTTTTTACTTTATTTTTAGTAATGTTTTTTTGGAAAGTAATTTCTGCGGCACTAGTGACACCACGTGGATTGTTTTAAATAACTGGTTCGACCGAACAATTCCTATTCCAACGTCTTTGATTGGTGAGACAAATAAATAGCCCCGCCTCCAAACTCACGCCATTGGTTAAAGCAGTGTTAAATGGACAAAAGTCTATAGTCTTTGAATGGACTTTGAAACCACGAAGGAACCAGTGTTTACACTTCGGTTCATACAAATGGCTAAAATGTGGTTGTCTCAAGTTTTAAGTTGGGACAAGAGAACGTATTTTATTTAGTAATGGGAGACGCATGGCTCCCAAAATCGAATCAATTGAACCGATTCCTTCGCAAATGAATCACTGTTTCAAAGTAGCCTACTCGAATTTCCGCATGATAGCAGGCTGGTTAAATGGATATGCACAGAGAACTCAATTTTTACAAACTTAAATTATAAGACTAACTTAAGTTGAGATACAACCATACATTTTATACTGGTTAACTTATTAGAAATAAAATACTGTCGATAACATTTCAAAACAGTACGTATAGGAAGCTTATTTGCTAAAATCAGGTGACATGGTATTTTATGTAGTGATGGGAGAAGCGAGGCTTTTTAAAACATCGAATCTATTGAACCGATTCCTTCGCAAATGATTTACTGTTTAGAAGTAACCTACTCGAATTTTCCGCAGGGTGGCATGCTGATTAAATACATGGATATGCCAAGAGAACTCAATTTTTACGAACTTAAATGATAAAACCAACGTGAGGTAGCTACAACCATACATACATTTAAAACTGGTTAACTTATTAGAAATAATATTGTCCCTAACATTTAAAAACAGTAAGTATAGGACGCTTCTTTGCTAAAATCATGGGACATAGTAAGTATTTTATGTAGTGTTGGAAGAAGCGAGGCTTTTTAAAAATTTGAATCAACTGAACCGATTCCATCGCAAATGATTCAATGTTTCGAAGTAGACTACTCGAATTTCCACACCATTGCTGCGTCCCAATTCGCCTACTTATACTACGCCCTGAAAGTATGTACTCTTTTTGTGAAGAAAAAGTACATACTTTTGAGTATGTAGCAGAATAGTAGGCAAGCTTTGGGACATACTACTTCCTCATAACTGCGTCTTTAACGGACGCTCTGTTGCTTAGTTACCTTAATCCTGTCACTGTTTAAACTGCCCTGTCAATCATCACAGTTAACACTATCTACATTTCATGTAATTTAATTTCCTACCATATTAGAGAGAAATGAAGAGGCACGTTCCTTCATGAGTCTTTCATGCTGAGAACTTTGCTCTTGTGTTTGCATAATTATGCATTTAAACGTTAACGACCAAACCTATCATTATAAAAGTTCATAATGTTGCTGCACATGAAATATAACGCGGATAACATTTAAAAATATTTTTTATCAGGTTACACACTGATTATTTATCACAGATAAACCCCTTTCTCTACCTGTCCGTTGGTCGCGCATATCCTCCATGTTTGTAGTTTAACACTTTTTATGCGTGTTTGTAGTTCTAATCGAATCCTCGTTCACCGCGCAATGTGTTCTGGGCAATATTAGCCGTTAGAGTGTGCATTGATCCGCACTTCGAATTCCGAAGTTAAGTAGTAGACCATCCGGGAATCTTTGGAATACTTTTTTAAACGTACTACGATTTGGGACATACTAATTCTATTTTCGAATACTATTTAGGACGGATAGTATGCGAATTGGGACGCAGCAAATGACATGCTGGTTAAATACATGGATATGCAAAGAGAAGTCAGTTTTTACGATCTTAAATTATAAAACTGACTTGAGTTAAGCTACAACTATACATTTAATACTACTGTCCTTAACATTTAAAAACAGTGCATAAGCAAGCTAAAATCAGGTGACATGATAAGTATTTTATTTAGTGCACAATGACATGCTGGTTACATGGATATGCAAAAAGAACTAAATTTTTACCAACTTAAATTATAAAACTAACTTTAGTTAAGCTACTATACATTTGATACTGGTTAACTTATTAGAAAAAATACTGTCCCTACCATTTTAAAACAGTGTGAGGTGACAATGGTTAGTTAATGTGCAACACACTGATTCAAAATCAAAGATTCAAAAGAAAACTTAAAAGAATCAGTGTTTCAAATAAAGGGCATCACTAGTTCTAATAGGCTATAGGAAAACTGTGACACTGTAATCATGTCACAAAGCCAATAATGTCACTAGCTACATTGCTTGTTCCTGTGAATGTTGTTTTTGCTCCTCAGGTATCTGGACTTTATATAAACATGGGATCACTTTACACACTTTGGCACATTCAAACAGTTGCTATAGTGATTAAAGACCAGTGCAAAGTGATCAGGCAAGAGAGCAAGTGGCCACAGGATAATCACCGATATATGATACTGACCATGAGACCAGGGTCCTCGTGCAAACTAGGCTGCAAGGAAATGACACGCAACACTGACCGTTTATTGTAAACTCAAGATTCTTATTTATACATTTGGCACACACTTATTGTGAATCCAAAGCAACTTACAGTGCATCAACTCTACACTTTTGAGCAGGCCATGCTGTCCCTGTGAATCATACCCCCCTGACCTTGACATTGCTAATGCTATATTGTACCAGCTAAGCTACTGATTGCTTATCTCATGATAACAATGAACAACTCTGTAGAGGCTAAAAATAGCGACTAATAAGCAGTACTGTCAGAAGACTGATGTTTATGTTTAATAGCCACTGGTCTAAATACCTGTGCAGGCATTACTTCTTCAAAAAAAATTATATCAATTTACTCTTGAAAATATATACCTGAAGGGTTCATTTCTCTCAGGATCCTTTAAAATGCACACTCAGCACTGATATACGCTTCCATTCCTTTTATAAGTGCACTACAGACTGTATTGTCTAGTCTCAAGGAGACTGATAGGCACCAGGAAACTTCCATTAGCCGTGAGATTCTGTGAGATACCGAATCTAATACCCTGATTTCATTTAGGCTGTGGGTCACATTTGCCGTCGTTTTATCAATCTCATTTGTCCTTTCTACAATAACCTGACAGGAAAAGCCGGAAGTACCAAACAGAGAGCATGATGGAAATTTTAAATTGTTTAAACACAGCATGAACTTAGATGCCTTCTGCAATCTTCTGCAGTTTCATGAGTCAGATTTTCAAAGTGGCACATGTATTATATGATATACCTAGACATATTTACTTCCCAGAATTACTCAAACTCAAATTCCCAACAACAGTTTAATATTCACAATCTAAAATGTACTATTTTAGAAATTCTAAGTCTACATCTGCTAAAATGAATCAAACATAATACTTCATACAAGTATAATCATGTCTGTTTCATCAACAATGTGCTTCATGTGAGCTTTTTACATTACAATCTGTTGAATTCAATTTCAGTGAATGACTTTGTCTTCGCAAACATTGACAGGCTGCATTTAGTCTTTCTTCTTTTGTATTCGACCTGCATAAACAGGCATGTGAGCTCACCACTGCAGCAAAGTGAATGAGGTTTTTAGGACCTCTTGTTCTCAGTTGTTTGCGATATCCATTTATTTAGTTTTCTCTGGCAAACTGGAGCAACATGAGATACAGGAATAGAGCTATTGTTTGAGAAGCACTTTGGGGAAACAAAGCATCTGTACAAAAACCATAGGGCAATAAGAAAGAGTAATACAACCCATGCTCCGGGTAATGCATTAAGCTAACAGACATTTCAATAGTGAGAAATATGCAACAACTGAGGAGATTGTAAATAGTTAATGGCAGGTGCATTGGAAAAACAGGTGTTCCGTCTGATATCGGTTGATTTCATGTGTGGTTTGGGATGTTTGTTTGCCAGGAAAACAGCCTACGAGAAAGTTTCTCAATGTGAAGAAGTGAAAGAATATACAAAACATGCTGTTTGGGAACCAAATGGCATCACCTATCAAAGGGGAGCAGAAGAGAGTTTTGTGTATTCCTCTGCAATAAGAGAGAAGCTTAAAATCCATGTACTAAGAGTTTGTTTGAAAGTGAATTAATTACTGTAAGACACATCATCAGTCTAGAGATGAACATGCTGTCTGCTGACAAAACTTGTGTATTAAGATTTAAAGGGGTTACTGAGGGATTATGATAAATCATACATGCTTACAATTTTTAATTTTTAACAGATTCCTTGTTTGTGTTCACATACATAAACAAGTGAATGTTTTTCGTGTGACTTTTTGGCCCAGAGGCTATAAAACTTGCTTTGATAAACCCAAAGACAACAGAATTAGGTGTAAACCCATATAATATTTTATTTGGAATAACATAACATCTTAAATGATCATTTGCGCAATCATAATGTTACTGTTTTTACTGCATTTTTCAAATAAATACAGCCTTGGTGAGCAGATCACAGTAATAAATGATCATTTAAATTTTAAATATTATTTATTCCTGTGATCACAAGTCTTCATTGTCACACGATTCTTCAGAAATTATTCTAATGCTGTTTTGGTGCTCAATTATTATTAATTAAAAAAAATCACAATAACGATAAATCGTGATAATTATAGAAATCTTAATATCTTAACAGAATAATAAATAAATCATGCTATCAGTCAAATTAATCTTTATTTATTTAATTATTTTGGTATATATATATATATTTTCTATTTATTACTATTTCGACCAATTACTAAATTACTAACCAGAAGAGACTAAAATAATAACCGTTTTTAGTTTAGCAAAGTGTCAAACTAAGGCAATTAATGAGAATAACTACATATTTTGACTCTGAATGCTGATCGAGTGTTTGAAATAACTTCCTTTTGTGAACTGATTCTTATTTTATAGTATTCTATACAGTGATAAATGCTATGTCGATTAGCATCACAATGTAAACATACATTATCTACATGAAAATACTTGCGATGGCTTGAAGAACACAGATAAACCATATACTGTTATAATCGTGTGCTGACTCTCATTATGTTTCATCATAAAAAACACTGTATTTCTTTCTGTATTTTATCCAGTAAAGCAACAGCCTTTGTCCATGTTATAGATGTCCTGGAGCAGGGTTGCCAGGTTTTCACAACAAAACCCACCCAATTACTACTTAAAACTAGTCCAAAAGTACCCCAATCACAGAAAAATGGCATTGCGAAGAGTAAATATCACATTATTGGGGCCACTTTAACCTGCGGACATGAAAAACAACCCACAGCAACAGTGTTAAAATAGCCCAACAGAGTTGGAGGGTTTTCACAACAAACCCCTCCCAATTGCTACTCAAAGCTAACCCAAAAGTAGCCCAATCATGTTTCCAGGGAGGGTCCCCTAGTAAAATTAGCATTCCAGGGGCTAAATATCATTTTATTGGGGTCACTTTAACCCTCAGACATTAAAAAACAAACCGTGGCAACAGTGTTAAAGTAGCCTAACGGGGTTGCCAGGTTTTCACAACAAAACCCACCCAATTGCTACTCAAAACTAGCCCAAAAGGGTTTCAAGGGGAGTCCCTCTGTAAAAATCATGTTCCGGGGGGTAAAATACAAATTTTTGGTGGGTTTTTCCTGGTCAAATTCGCATTCCAGAATCTAAATATCACGTTTTTGGGGTTGCTTTAACCCGCGGACATGAAAAACAACCTGCGGCAACAGTGTTAAAGTAGTCCAAGAGGGTTGCCAGGTCTTCACATCAAAACCTGCCCAATTGCTACTCAAAACTAGCCTAAAAGTAGCCCAGTCGCTTTTTTGGGGCCCCTGGTAAAAAAATGTTGCAGGGGATAAAATTTTCCCTGGTACAATTAGCATTCCTAGGGCTAAATATCACGTTATTGGGGTCGCTTTAACCCGTGGACATGAAATACAACCTGCCACAACAGTGTTAAAGTAGCCCAACAGAGTTGCCAGTTTTTCACAACAAAACATGCCCAATTGCTACTCAAAAGTAGCCCAAAAGTAGCCCATTCACAATTTAAGGATGGTCCCCTGTTAAAAAAAAAAATTCCGGGGGGTAAAGTACACGATTTTTGGCAGGTTTTCCCTGGTAAAATTCGCATTCCAGGGGATAAATATACCGTTATTGGGGTCGCTTTAACCCGTGACAACAGTGTTAAAGTAGCCCAACAGGGTTGCCAGGTTTTCACAACAAAACCAGCCCAATTACTACTTAAAACTAACCTAAAAAAGTAGCCCAATTGTGTTTTGACGGTGGTCCCCCGGTAAAAATAGTGTTCTGGGGGGTAAAATGCACGTTTTTTGGTGGGGTAACCCTGGTAAAATTAGCATTCCAGGGGCTAAATATCACATTATTGGGGTCGCTTTAACCCACAGATATAGAAAACACTGCGGCAACAGTGTTAAAGTAGTCCAAGAGGGTTGCCAGGTTTTCACAACAAAACTCGTCCAATTGCTACTCAAAAGTAGCCCAATTGCCTTTTTTAGGATGGTCCTCTGGTAAAAATAGCATTCATGGAAGTAAAATACACGTTTTTTTGGTGGGTTTCCCCTGGTCAAATTCGCATTCCAGGAGCTAAATATCAGGTTATTGGGGTCGCTTTAACCTGCTGACATGAAAAACAACCTGTGGCAACCGTGTTAAAGTAGCCCAACAGTGTTGCCAGGTTTTTACAAAAAACTTGCCCAATTGCTACTCAAAACTAGCCCAAAAGTAGTCCAACCGCATTTTGACGGGGTTCCCCCAGTAAAAATAGCATTCCAGGGGGGTAAAATACATGTTTTTTGGTGGTATTCTCCTGGTAATATTCGCATTCCAGGGGCTAAGTATCATATTATTGGGGTCGCTTCAACCCGCAGACATGAAAAACAACCCATGGCAACAGTGTTAAAATAGGCCAACAGTGTTGTCAGGTTTTCACAAAAAACACACCCAATTGCTACTCAAAACTAGCCCAAAAGTAGCCCAGTCTCAATTTAAGGATGGTCCCCCGTTAAAAATGTGTTAAAAAATCGTAAAGTACACGATTTTTGGCAGGTTTTCCCTGGTAAAATTCACATTCCAGGGAATAAATATAGCGTTATTGGGGTCGCTTTAACCCGCGACAACAGTGTTAAAGTAGCCCAACAGGGTTGCCAGGTTTTCACAACAAAACCAGCCCAATTACTTCTCAAAACTAGCCTAAAAGTAGCCCAATTGTGTTTCGAGGGTGGTCCCCCGGTAAAAATAATGTTCTGGGGGGTAAAATACACATTTTTTGGTTGAGGTTTCCTGGTAAAATTCGCATTCCAGGGGCTAAGTATCATGTTATTGGGGTTGCTTCAACCACAAACACGAAAAACAAACCCCTGACAACAGTAGCCCAAATCCCCGGGAAAACCACAGGCTTGGTAACAATGTCCTGGAAAGTCATTTGTTTTATTACTTCTATAAGTCTGGCTTGTTTACTTTCTTCACGAGGGCGCCCTCTGGTGTCGAGTAGGAATGAAAAAAAAAATCACACATGTGAGTTTAATTATTTGTTGCTTAATATTTTGTTCAAACTTGATACTTTTTTTTTCATGATTCATTTCTGAATAAAAAGTCCAAAAGAACAGCTTATATACATACATATATACACAAAATAGAAGCATTTTCATTTTTACTAAACTGTTTTTTCATCAAATTTTCATCATCCTTACAAGGGGAACAGGCACAACAGACAATACTCTTTTTACTGATGCATTTGCACGGGGAAGTTTGTTTCTGGGACGGCATGGGCAGCATGTTTTCTGCATGTTGTTCTAGTGCTAAATTTCCCATCTCAAGCTTAAGGTGGTTGTTTCTCTGTGGTGGGACATTCTTCAACAGAACACAGGGGACATTATGATGCTATCGTAGCAGAAGTGCAAGTCTGAAGTGAATCACAGCTGAGAAGTCTCATTGATTCCCTGTCTGAGAAACAGCTGTTCTGAAAGCAGCTGGGTTGGGGGTTCATGGTAATGTGGAGACACACTAATAAGGCCAATACAAACACAATTCTAAAAATCCGTCTCATTATTCATCAGTGTTGAAGGCCTTGTGTAAACACAAAAGTGGTGCTCAGAAAAGTCAGATGGTCAGGTGAGATATCTCAATGTGCTGCAAATGAATAATGCTTTCAAAAGTAGGAGATTCATATGAAAGCATCCAGAAGAATAAACAGGTTGTTGACATATAGATAACTCTATATAGACAGTGCTGGAATTCATATCTTGTGCAACACGTACAGCAAATACCTCAATAAATCTACCATATATTGAAGCTTTGTGGTATATGTATTGGAGATTTGTAGTGTTAGCTGCATCTCAAAATCAATTTTGACTCAAATCTTATGCTTTTTTATGAAGCACATATACTCTCATTGACTTACAGAGTGAAACATAAAAAAACAACAAGACACTGCATGCAAAAAATAAATAAACAAATAAAGTAAAAAAAATAAAAACCTTTAAAATAGGGCACAGTGTACTGAATTAATTCGAAAAAAGTATCTTTTTTTATTACAGGTGTTTTAGCTTCATTTTGAATTTTACAGTGTTACAGAGTAAAATTAATGGATAAAGTCCCAGTAATAATCAGTTATTTCACAGACTTATTTATTACAGTACAACATACAAATAAAAACTATAAATACACTTCAAAAATAACTATTTTTTTCATATCTTATGAATATAAGTAGCTCTTGGGCTCTGTTGTAAAAAGTTATATATCTAAAATGTGACCCTGGACCTCAAAACTATTTTTTAATGCCAAAAATCATTAGGATATTAAGTAAAGATCATGTTCCATAAAGATATTTTGTAAATTTCCTACCATAAATATATCAAAACTTAATTTTTGATTAGTAATATGTATTGCTAAGAACTTCATTCAGACAATATTTTATTTATGTTTTTTTTTTTTTTCAAATAATTGGATCTTGGCCAAATATTGTCCTGTCCTATCTTAACAAACCATACATCAATGGATTTATTTTATAATGGAAAGCTTTTGTATAAATCTCAATTTAAAGTTCTCCAAAAAAAAAAAAAAAATAAAATAAAATAAAATTTAAATCTCAATTTAAATCTCTGGTTTTGTAGTCCAGGGTCACAAATGTTGTAATGTATATTTTTTAATAGAATAATAATAATAAAAAATAATAATAATGAAAAAAAAAAAGACAAGACTTAACGCAAATATGAAACAAAAC
>NC_133362.1:73508767-73533241 GCF_049309525.1 Garra rufa | reverse complement strand
CATCACAACACCAAACAGACATCTAAACGAGTGATGGACGTTATGCGAGTTTATGTAGAATTCTCTGTTGTCAACACTTTAGATGAATGTAATGTAAATAAACACATGTACATATAGTAACTAAACATGAGTTATCTGTTTCATTTGTCTAATAGTACTGTTGATAAATTCAGGAGCATTTGTATTGGATAAAAAGCCAATGAACACAACAGCTACCTCATAAATGTAGTATTGAGCACACGAATCAGAGGGAACTGAATCTTGTGTGGATGTTACAGGGACAGTTGAGACAAGTTTGCTTGTCTGGTGAAGAGTGATTGATGAAGCAGTGCTGCCATCAAAGGCTTTGAGTGAGTACACTACAGACAAAACCTTAAGTTGCAGTTTATTAATAATAAAAAAAAACTTTAAGCACTTTTCTGATTCTAGATTTCTGTGCCTTTGTTGCAGATATTTTGAGGTGGAGCAGGACCTGAAAGGAAAGGTGACAGCAGCATTTACGGGAAAAAAGTTAAATCTGTAACTAAATATAAAGTTAGGTAATTTTGTTACTTCTAATACAGAGATCTAATGAAATTGTGCTGTTAAAATGACAACTTTTGTATTGTATTTGTGCATCTTTGTATGATCTGTAATGTCTGCAGACTGGTGTGTGCATCGAGAAAAGAGAAATCCACAGCAGCATCCTGGAAATGGTCTCAAGTGCCATCAATGAGACCCTCCATCACTCCACCTGCTCTTTGTCTCATCTGGACCAGATGTTGCTGTGGTCTCTTCATCCTCAGAGACCAAAGAGCCAGCGAGAGCATCTAGAGAAAGACTAAAATACCAATATGTCTGAATAAAGCTTTGTTCCATGTGTCTTTATTTATGTTCATGGTTACTTTATTATTTTACTCATATATCCATGTTGTTATCAGTAATTAAATATAAGTTTCATTAACATATGCATTAATTAATTACTTGATTAAAAAAATGATTGTTTTACTAAAAAATATAATTAATTATAGGTCAGCATTTATCATTATTATTGATCAGTGCATTCTGAGGTAATCTTAATTTCTAAGTAGTAATACTTACATTTTTTGAGTGTAAAATCAACTGTCTTCTCCAAACACAAGACCTTCGAGAAGCGGATCCACGTCTCCTTTGTGCAGATATTGCAAAAGGAAGATGTACTAGGTAGGGTCGTTGTGTTACTGATGCTATGAGGTGTTTGAGCACCTGTTGTGCTTATTTTCTTTTTATTATTATTACTACATAACTTATTATTACAGGCTCAGGGAAAGATGGTATTTATCTTTAACAATGAACAATCATAATGAGAAAAACTGAAAACAATTATTAGGCTTGCTTACATCATAGTATGTGATTATATACACAGGGAAAAATGATTAAATATCTCTGAATAATCCAAATATTCACATCATAGTTTATCAAATATTGGATTTGTTGTTTTTGTTATTGATAAGCCTCAGGGATGAAAAGAGAAATTCTACAATAATTTAAGCTATAGTTTTGCGTGTGGATAAACAATTTTGAACATAAAACAAAAGTAATAACTTTTGCAAAAAATAAAGAATTTGGGTTTTCCTAACAAAAATTATTTCTTTAACAATTAAAAAATACAAAAACCTAAATGAACCCAAAACGTATCCGTTATACTACAATCACAATAAAAGAACAGCTGTTTCTTCAACATGACCACAAAATGAACAATTTTCATCAATATCAAAATATTTATAGAAAGATGAATTAAACCTGTCGCTATGTTAAATTGTTGCACCTGTTATAACGTCGTTGGTCACATGATAACGTCAACATGGCAGAAGACGTGCAGATCACATCCATACTCAACGAGATTTGGCTGTAGAGTACGTACTCTTTTAGCGCTCGTTAAGTAAGTACTTATTGAAAATAAGTACCTACTCATTGAGTATGCGGTTTCGAACGCAGTCGTTGAGTATGGATGTGATCTGCACGTCTTCCGCCATGTTGACGTTATCATGTGACCAACGACGTTATAACAAGTGCAACAACTTAACATATAGCGACAGGTTTAATTCATCTTTCTATAAATATTTTGATATTGATGAAATTTGTTCATTTTGTGGTCATGTTGATGAAACAGCTGTTCTTTTATTGTGATTGTAGTATAACAGATCAGTTCATTTAGGTTTTTGTATTTTTTAATTCTTAAAGAAATAATTCTTGTCAGGAAAACCCAAATTCTTTATTTTTTGAATAAGTTATTTCTTTTGTTTTGTATTCAAAATTGTTTATCCACACGCAAAGCTAGCTTAAATTCTTGTTGAATTTCTCTTTTCATCCCTGAGGCTTATCAATAACAAAAACAAATCCAATTTTTGATAAACGATGATGTGAATATTTTGATTATTCAGAGATATTTAATCATATTTCCCCGTGTATATAATTGCATACTATGATGTAAGCAAGCCTAATAATTATGTTTTTAGTTTTTCTCATTATGATTGTTCATTGTTAAATATTATTACCATCTTACCCTGAGCCTGTAATTGTAAGTTAGGTAGTATTAGTTATAAAATGAAAATAAGCACAACAAGTGATCAAACACCTCATAGCATCAGTAACACGACTCTACCTAGTACATCTTCCTCCATGTTTGCAATATTTGCACAAAGGAGACATGGATCAGCTGCTTGAAGATCTTGTGTTTGGAGGTGTTTTTTGAGGATTTTACACTCAAAAAATGTAAGTATTACTACTTAGAAATTAAGATTATAATACTGATCAATAATAATGATAAATGCTGACCTATAATTAATTATATTTTTTAGTAAAACAAGCATGTTTTTTTATCAAGTAATTAATTAATACACATGTTAATGAAACTTATATTTTATTTACTGATAACAACATGGATATATGAGTAAAATAATAAAGTAACCATGAACATAAATAAAGACAAGTGGAACAAAGCTTTATTCAGACATATTGGTATTTTAGTCTTTCTCTAGATGCTCTCGCTGGCTCTTTGGTCTCTGAGGATGAAGAGGCCACAGCAACATCTGGTCCAGATGAGAGACAAAGGGCAGGTGGAGTGATGGAGGGTCTCATCGATGGCACTTGACCATTTCCAGGATGCTGCTGTGGATTTCTCTTTTCTCGATGCACACACCAGTCTGCAGCAGACATTTCAGATCATACAAAGATGCACAAATACAATACAAAAGTTGTCATTTTAACAGCACAATTTCATTAGATCTCTGTATTAGAAGTAACAAAATTACCAAACTTTATATTAAGTTACAGATTTAACTTTTTTCCCACAAATGCTGCAGTCACCTTTCCTTTCAGGTCCTGCTCCACCGCAAAATATCTTTGATGGCAGCACTGCTTCATCAGTCACTCTTCACCAGACAAGCATACTTGTCTCATCTGTCCCTGTAACATCCACACAAGATTCAGTTCCCTCTGATTCGTGTGCTCAATACTACATTTATGAGGTAGCTGTTGTGTTAACTGGCTTTTTATCCAATACAAATGCTGCTGAATTTATCAACAGTACTATGAGACAAATGAAATAGATAACTCATGTTTACTTGTTTACTAACTATGTTTATTTACATTACATTTATCTAAAGCAGTGTTGACAACAGAGAATTCTACATAAACTCACATAACATCCATCACTCGTTTAGATGTCTGTTTGGTGTTGTGATGTGCTAATTTAATTCTCTCAGAACATGTTCCTGTCAGTTGTTAAACATTTAGTAATCATCTTTAAGATGCTATGGTCGCTATACGTAATAAAACGTGTTTTACAGCGAAATCACAAATATACTTTAACGTTACACGTATTGACACCTTATGCAAATCAGCAGTTTACGATACAGTAGCTCAACAAATACGATTTTAAGACAGGGAACCGTGTTTTGGTTTGTAATACTCACATTTGTAAACACTCTCGTTGCGGTTCTCAATCACGTTCGATGATGACGTTTTGGCCTCCTGTGGCCTCCTGGGATTGAAAAGTGTGCATCAGATTAACACTTCAGAATCTGGTCTGAAGCAGTAGGACAGCAAGCGCAAGCTTTTCCAAAAGCGACCCGCAAACATGGATAGCGAGGGCAGTGAGTGGTTACTTTTGCAAACCGCCCCGACTCAGTTGTCGGCAAATGCCTTAAAGCTGTCCAGTGCCCGGTCAGCCAACCCCTGGCCTCTTCTCTGGGAGCCTGGATCGTCTGAGTCGCCCTCCCGGAGGGCAATTGTGCGGCCAGGCTAGTCTAGTAAACAGGAGATCCTGCGTTTGAATCCCAGCGGTGCCTCTCGACTGGTGGCTGTCTCTGGGCTTGCTATTGCATCGGAGACACTGATAACACTCTATGTTTTTGAACCGTGCCTCAATTGTGCAAAGACTTGAGGACCTGTCTTTCTGCCCAAACAGCTTGCCACTCCGCCGAGCTGGACAGGCCCAGCGTGGCATACCTACAGGCTCTGTGGCGCAATGGATAGCGCATTGCATTTCTAGACTCCCAGATGAGGTTGGGGTTGTGGGTTTGCGTCCCGTCAGAGTCGTGTGTTTTGGCATTTTGTTAAGCCTGTTCTGTGCAGTGTTGCCCTCGGACAGCAGAAACCATTTTGAGGCTTCCTGTTCTCAGCGTACATTGATTTTAAAAAAATGTCAATCATATTTAAAAGGTAGCAAAACATGCCCAAGAACCAATTCAGTGCAATCACTGTCTCGCATCAAGTGGTGGCAGCAGGAAGTTGATATTGTTGATTCATGCATCCTCTGATCCACCCTCCCCACACCTAACATGCGGGGTGGTGCCGTGGCTCCTGTTTGGTAAACAGGAGATCCTGGGTTCAAATCCCAGCAGTGCCTTGCAGACGGCAGCTTGGATCTTTTTGCTCTCCCTTGGACCTGAGGCCCTTACAGTGCCTCTGCCTTTCAAACGACACTGCAATTATGCAGAGACCCGAGGGCCTGTCCTTCCTGCAGAGAGAGCATGCACTCTCTTACCGTTGGACATCCACAGACCCGGAAGGTCAGCCTTCACTCGGCTCTGCTGGCTTTCGTGTTGGGCTCTGTGGTGCAATGGATAGCGCATTGGACTTCTAGACTGCCAGAAGAGGCCATTCAGAGGTTGTGGGTTCAAGTCCCACCAGAGTTGTGGATTTTGGCTTTCTGGTTACTCTCATACTGTGCAGTGTTGCCCTCAGGCAGTAGAAATTTGTAGACATTCTCTTTTACAGTTTTTTCCAATTGCTAACACACTAAAATGACATGCACAGCACAATTATTTAAACTGACACACAGAGAACAAAACTTCTTCTCAAGTCTCCAAAAGTCTAAACACATTTTCTGCTTTACACACATTTTGCAATTCAAAATGACACTTTTTAAATGCACTGAAAACAGTTCTCTGCATAAGACACAACAATCTGACATAAAGTCACATGCTTGCCATTTCAAAACACTGCTATTCAAAATTACACTGCATGAGCTAATTGGCCAATTACATGTGCCACCTGGCCAAACACCTCAATGGTTAATTGTGAACACTTCAATCAGGATGTAAGCACTATAAAAAGACCACAGGTGAGAACCTTTTTTTTTTCTTTTCTTTTTTTAACTGTAATATATTTTTTCTGAAATTTTATTTTGCAGTCTACTGTTTTTTGTAAGAATATTTTTGTTCAGTCCCATGTAAATATATCTGCTGTGCATATGTTGCACTGACTTGTTTACTGTAGTGAAAAAAATATAAAATAAAAAAATGTTGCAACAGGATGTGTGTGTATCTGCATATTTCTGTGAATATGAACAATCTGATACATATTTTAGTATTATGGCAAAGCATACTAAAGATGGGGGTGCTTTCCATTATGCCCAAGAGTGTGTAGTTGGTTAGGCAAAAATCTGGTAATATGAATGAAGTGTGTGCCATTTCATGCAAAAGTTTGATTTTGATAATGCTATGTGTAGTTTCGGTTGCAGTGCTTCATTTTACAGGATATATGAGGTATTTTGCAGTTTGGGTGTGTGGTTTTGTGAATTGTGTTAAGTATTTTGATAAAACCAGACCAGTTTGAAAAATTGTGTTAGCAATTGGAAAAAACTGTAAGCGTACCAGCACCTGCCCTGCCTCTGGATGTTTTGACCCTCTGAGTCACCCTCCCGACAGCCTTGCATGCGGTTTGGCGCCGTGGCTTAGTTGGTTAAAGCGCCTGTCTCGTAAACAGGAGATCCTGCGTTCAAATCCCAGCGGTGCCTTGGGCGGCGTTCCAGTCCAGCAAGCGCAAGCTTTTCCAAAAGCGACCCGCAAACATGGATAGCGAGGGCAGTGAGTGGTTACTTTTGCAAACCGCCCCGACTCAGTTGTCGGCAAACGCCTTAAAGCTGTCCAGCGCCCGGTCAGCCAACCCCTGGCCTCTTCTCTTGGAGCCTGGATCGTCTGAGTTGCCCTCCCGGAGGGCAATTGTGCAGCCAGGCTATTCTAGTTAACAGGAGATCCTGCGTTTGAATCCCATGGATGGTTTGGTTGCACGCCACAATACAGCCGAGCTCGTGCTTTACCAAAAAAAAACAGACGGCGAAAGGGGACACAGAGGAGCTTGAGGACAGCGGGCTGTTTCTCCTGTATCATTACCCTCTCACCTGCTTTTGAAGAATAGCATTCAGGCTAACTTTCCCCACCAAGGAGGCGCCGTGGCTTAGCTGGTCAAAGCGCCTGTCTCGTAAACAGGAGATCCTGGGTTCGAGTCCCAGCGGTGCCTTTCCACTGGTGGCTGTCTCTGGCCTTTCTGTTGGATTGGAGACCCTGACGACACTATGTTTTTGAACCGTGCCTCAATTGTGCAAAGACCTGAGGACCTGTCTTTCTGCCCAAACAGCGTGCCACTTGGTGTAGCTGGACGGGCACAAATCTGTAAGTAAAGCCCTCAGTGGACCAGCCTGACATACCGATGGGCTCTGCGGCGCAGTGGATAGCGCATTGGACTTCTAGACTGCCAGATGAGGCCATTCAAAGGTTGTGGGTGCAAGTCCCACCAGAGTCGTGCTTTTTGCCATTTTGTTAAGCCCATACTGCACAGTGTTGCCCTCGGACAGCAGAAACCATTTTGAGGCCTCGAATCCCAGCGGTGCCTTGGGCGGCGCTCCAGTCCAGCAAGCATGCCTCAATTGTGCACAGACCAGTCTTTCTGCCCACACAGCTTGCCACTCGGCCGAGCAGGACAGGCCCAGGCTGGCATACCTACAGGCTCTTTGGCGCAATGGATAGTGCATTGGATTTCAAGACTCCCAGATGAGGTTGTAGTTGTGGGTTCGAGTCCCACCAGAGTCGTGCGTTTTGGCATTTTGTTAAGCCCGTTCTGCGCCGTGTTGCCCTCGGACAGCAGAAACCATTTTGAGGCCTCCTGTTCTCAGCATACATTGATTTAAAAAAAATGTCAATATTTAAAAGGTAGCAAAACATGCCCAAGAACCAATTTAGTGAGGTATGGCTATCACTGTCTTGCATCAAGTGGAGGCAGCAGGACGTTCATATTGTTGATCCATGCATCCTCTGAGCCACCCTCCCGACAGCCTTGCATGTGGTTTGGCGCCGTGGCTTGGTTGGTTAAAGCTCCTGTCTTGTAAACAAGAGATCCTGGGTTCAAATCCCAGCTGCGTTCCAATCGTGCATGTGCAAGCTTTTTCGAAAGCGACCCGCAAACAGGGATAGCGAGTGATTAATTTTGCAAACCGCCCCGACTCAGTTGTTGGCAAACGCCTTAAAGCTGTCCAGCGCACGGTCAGCCAACCCCTGGCCACTTCTCTGGGAGCCTGGATCGTCTGAGTCGCCCTCCCGGAGGGCGATTGTGCGGCCAGGCTAGTCTAGTAAACAGGAGATCCTGCGTTTGAATTCCAGCGATGCCTTTGGTTGCCAAAAAACGGATGGCGAAAGGGGACACAGAGGAGCTTGAGGACAGCGGGCAGTTTCTGCTGCAACATTACCCTCGCACCTGCTTTTGAAGAATAGAAGTCAGGCTAACTTTCCCCACCAAGGAGGTGCCGTGGCTTACCTGGTCAAAGCGCCTGTCTAGTAAACAGGAGATCCTGGGTTCAAATCCCAGCGGTGCCTTCGGTGGCGCTCCAGTCCAGCAAGCGTCCCTCAATTGTACCTGTCTTTCTGCCAGAGGTGTCAAGTAACGAAGTACAAATACTTCGTTACCTTACTTAAGTAGAAATTTTGGGTATCTATACTTTACTGGAGTAATTATTTTTCAGACGACTTTTTACTTCTACTCCTTACATTTTCACGCAATTATCTGTACTTTCTACTCCTTACATTTTAAAAATAGACTCGTTACTCCTATTTCTTTTCGGCTAGTTTTCATTCATGTCATCGTTCAAAAAAAAACCTATCCAGATAAATCGCGCCATCCACACAGAGTGAATTTGGTTGTGGTTGGATGAGAAGTATAAACATATACCATTCCGACACCCTATTGGTTTTGTACGCGATCCATCACACCTGCACGTGACATGACACAAATCACGTCACACTCCTGGCCATCGGGGAGAACCGGGACATACCCGGAGGGCCGGTGGAGTAGTGGGCCGATCGCCGAAGAGAGGCAGATCTCCCGCATATTATGCGCTATTTTAAATGACATTTGAATCTGCAAAAAGCCCAAAAGTGTGAAGTGGCGGAATCAGTCACCTGCACAGCGCGATGCAAAGTGATAAATGGCGCAAGTTTAAGTTGCTTGACGCGTTCAGATTTAACACAGAATTGTGTTAGGCAGTTGTGTGATATGAGAACATTAAAGGTTCTGTATCTGCTGGGCTGCTGAAAACAGCTGCATGAGGAGGTAAAGTGATAAACGTCAATACATAATTACTGTCATTTTTTTATTAAAAATTTCATAGTTTATTATTATGAATTATTAAAAAAACATAACCATTGTAATTTTATTCTTGTGACGACAGTTGTTGTAATTCATTTACAGTATAATGTTAATTCAGTAAAATGTTAATTCAGTAAGAGCCTGATTAAAGATAAATATCAGTGCCTTATATAAATGAGGTGTTTACTACACATATTAAAGTTCTTAAAGGGACAGTTCACCCAAAAATAAAAATTGTCATTATTTAGTCAACATCATGTAATTTCAATCCTGTATGAACTTCTTTCTTCTGTGGAACATAAAGGAAGATACTTTGAGAAATTCAAAAATTGTGTCTATAGAGTAGAAATCAAGGGTAAACAAATATGTTTGTTTACATTCTACAAAATATCTTTTGTGTTCTACAAAAGTAAATAATTTTTACAGAATTTATTAGCAATAAAAGTCCCGCATTCTAGCTCAAAATCAATGCTTTACTGCATGCATTTCTATGTGACAAAAATGCATTATTAATTTTATAAATTATTAATAAAAGTTGCATTTGAATTCAGTATCTAATATTATTTGATTCTGTCCTGTTTTATTCATTTATTTATTTACTTTAATTAAAGGCCCTATAATCCAAAGCCCTAAAACTCACGGGGGAACTTGTGGGCTGGATGGGCTGAATTTGTCCATGGCCAAATTTTAACCTCAGTCCAGCCCTGCACTCCAGCAAGGATATAGCCAGTGTTCGGGTCAATACTCAAAAAAGATTATTTCTTACAAGTTATTATTTCTCTACTACTTGCTTATTTATCAAATGGGTGCTTTCTCTTCATCCTCTGCAAATTAAGCTATAGTAGGTAGTTTGATAGAAAGACGTTTGAATAAATAAACGTTTGCGATTGACAACGCGATTGACAATGTTGCGATAACAATACTTATAGGCAGCAACTAATCATCATATCTTCCGCTCCAAGAAACACATGTTAATGCTCAGTAGTACACATTTATGGTTCTTTAATGCATTTGCATTGTAATAAAATGCGTTTATTTTCAATTGGCAAATATGCAGCTAAAACAGGTAGCCTAGTGCATTCCAAATTTTTCAACATTAACATTTTAATATAACATAGTCACTAAGGCCTTTAGAAATGTTTTTTGGGGAGGTGGGGTAGTGCACAATATGCCCCTGTGGCGCAGCCTAAGCTTTTGTCCTTAATGGCATTTTTTCCTTACATTACTTTTACTTTTTTACTTTAAGTAGTTTTGAAACCAGTACTTTTATACTTTTACTTGAGTAAAAAGCTTGAGTTGATACTTCAACTTCTACAAAAGTCTTTTTAAATCTTAGTATCTATACTTCTACTTGAGTAATGAATGTGAATACTTTTGACACCACTGCTTTCTGCCCACACAGCTTGCCACTTGACAGAGCCGGACAAGCCCAGCCCAGCATACCTACAGGCTCTGTGGTGCATTGGATTTCTAGACTCCCAGATGAGGTTGTGGGTTTGAGTACCACCAGAGTCATGCATTTTGTTAAGACCGTTCTGCGCAGTATTGCCCTCGGATAGCAGAAACCATTTTGAGGCCTCCTGTTTCTCAGCGTACGTTGATTTAAAAAAAAAAGGCAATCATATTTAAAAGGTAGCAAAACATGCCCAAGAGCCAATTCAGTGAGGTATGGCAATCACTGTCTCGCATCAAGTGGAGGCAGCAGGAAGTTCATATTGTTGATTCATGCATCCTCTGAGCCACCCTCCCCACACCTAACACGCGGGGTGGCGCCGTGGCTTAGTTGGTTAAAGCGCCTTTCTAGTAAACAGGAGATCCTGGGTTCAAATCCCAGCGGTGCCTTGTAGACGGCAGCTTGGATCTTTTTGCTCTCCCTTGGACCTGAGGCCCTTACAGTGCCTCTGCCTTTCAAACGACACTGCAATTATGCAGAGACCCGAGGACCTGTCCTTCCTGCAGAGAGAGCACGCGCTCTCTTACCGTTGGACGGCCACAGACCCGGAAGGTCAGCCTTCACGCGGCTCTGCTTTTCCCCATGTTGGGCTCTGTGGCGCAATGGATAGCGCATTGAACTTCTAGACTGCCAGAAGAGGCCATTCAGAGGTTGTGGGTTCAAGTCCCACCAGAGTTGTGGATTTTGGCTTTCTGGTTACTCTCATACTGTGCAGTGTTGCCCTCAGGCAGTAGAAATTTGTAGACATTCTCTTTTAAGCGTACCAGCACCTGCCCTGCCTCTGGAATGTTTTGACCCTCTGAGTCACCCTCCCGACAGCCTTGCATGCGGTTTGGCGCCGTGGCTTAGTTGGTTAAAGCGCCTGTCTCGTAAACAGGAGATCCTGCGTTCAAATCCCAGCGGTACCTTGGGCGGCGTTCCAGTCCAGCAAGCGCAAGCTTTTCCAAAAGCGACCTGCAAACATGGATAGCGAGGGCAGTGCGTGGTTACTTTTGCAAACCGCCCCGACTCAGTTGTCGGCAAACGCCTTAAAGCTGTCCAGCACCCGGTCAGCTAACCCCTGGCCTCTTCTCTTGGAGCCTGGATCGTCTGAGTTGCCCTCCCGGAGGGCAATTGTGCGGCCAGGCTATTCTAGTTAACAGGAGATCCTGCGTTTGAATCCCATGGATGGTTTGGTTGCACGCCACAATACAGCCGAGCTCGTGCTTTACCAAAAAAAACAGACGGCGAAAGGGGACACAGAGGAGCTTGAGGACAGCGGGCGGGTTCTCCTGCATCATTACCCTCTCACCTGCTTTTGAAGAATAGCATTCAGGCTAACTTTCTCCACCAAGGAGGCGCCGTGGCTTAGCTGGTCAAAGCGCCTGTCTCGTAAACAGGAGATCCTGGGTTCGAATCCCAGCGGTGCCTTTCCACTGGTGGCTGTCTCTGGCCTTTCTGTTGGATTGGAGACCCTGACGACACTATGTTTTTGAACCGTGCCTCAATTGTGCAAAGACCTGAGGACCTGTCTTTCTGCCCAAACAGCGTGCCACTTGGTGTAGCTGGACGGGCACAAATCTGTAAGTAAAGCCCTCAGTGGACCAGCCTGGCATACCGATGGGCTCTGCGGCGCAGTGGATAGTGCATTGGACTTCTAGACTGCCAGATGAGGCCATTCAAAGGTTGTGGGTGCAAGTCCCACCAGAGTCGTGCTTTTTGCCATTTTGTTAAGCCCATACTGCGCAGTGTTGCCCTCGGACAGCAGAAACCATTTTGAGGCCTCGAATCCCAGCGGTGCCTTGGGCGGCGCTCCAGTCCAGCAAGCATGCCTCAATTGTGCACAGACCAGTCTTTCTGCCCACACAGCTTGCCACTCGGCCGAGCAGGACAGGCCCAGGCTGGCATACCTACAGGCTCTGTGGCGCAATGGATAGCGCATTGGATTTCAAGACTCCCAGATGAGTTTGTAGGTGTGGGTTCGAGTCCCACCAGAGTCGTGCGTTTTGGCATTTTGTTAAGCCCGTTCTGCGCCGTGTTGCCCTCGGACAGCAGAAACCATTTTGAGGTCTCCTGTTCTCAGCGTACATTGATTAAAAAAAAATGTCAAGCATATTTAAAAGGTAGCAAAACATGCCCAAGAACCAATTTAGTGAGGTATGGCTATCACTGTCTTGCATCAAGTGGAGGCAGCAGGACGTTCATATTGTTGATTCATGCATCCTCTGAGCCACCCTCCCGACAGACTTGCATGTGGTTTGGCGCCGTGGCGATCATGAAGAGGATAATGAGGCTATGGACAATGATGGTGAGATACAGGATGAAACAGAAAAGGTGGATACAAGTAACAATAACACAACAGAAGAAATGGAGACAATAACAGAACACAAAGATACAACATGCAGTCAAGTGACGGGAGAAGTGGAAAAGTGTTGCAATATGGAGAAAGATGATCGTTTGATTGTGGAGATATCGGAAACACAGAAAGAACAGCTGGAAAAAGACAATGGCAAAACAAATGAACTGAGTGATACATGGACATCTTTGGACTTATCAAACACACAAATGGACGTAAGTGAGAGAATGGATGAGCAAAATACTGAAGAACACGAGCAAGCAAATGGATTGCAAGTAAGAAGAAGAAAAATTAAGGTAACTCCAAATCTAAAATTTGTAAGGAACAGATTGAGTAAAAAGAGTGAACTGATAAAGACTATGCGTGATGCGTCTAGGGGAAAAGAAAGTGCGGATTGATGGGACTGATATGTAATGTTTTTCATTTATGTATGTTTTTAAGTATTGTTTCTATTAATGTAAGAGGTTTATCGAATGTCGGAAAATTTGACAAGGTTAAGGAGCAGTGTAAAAAACAAAATCTTATATTTATACAAGAGACAAACTGGAATGAAGCTATAATGGATGATTTTAAAAGGGGATGGACAGGAAATATATTTTATAATAATGGTGATGGAAGGATGGGGAGAGGGGTTGCCATTTTAGTTAAAAAAAATGTATGTAATGATGTCGAAGAAATATATAATGACAAAGAAGGGAAATGTTTAGCGATTAAGATTAAGGAAAATAATATGGTTTTATGTAACATTCATGCTCCGGTAGTAGGAAAAGAAAAGAAGGAATTCTTTAATAGGCTAAAGGGTTTAATGACTTTATGGGGAGAAACTATTTTAATTGGTGATTTTAACACGGTCTTGAACAGAATTGATTTAGCAGATGGCATGATTTTTAAGAGTGACAGTGGGAGAAAAGAGTTGGAGAACTTAATGGATGAGCATGAAGTAGTTGACATGGAGAATAAGAAATGAGGGAAGAAGAGAATATTCAAGAAGACAAATAGTAGGTAATATTTTAAAACAAAGTAGAATTGATTTTATTCTATACAAGAGAAAACTGGGCGATTTTATACAGTGTTTATTACAAAGAAACAGCTTTGAGTGATCACAAGTTTTTCATTTTGAATATTGATTTTAATGAAGCTGAAAGAGGTAATGGGGTATGGATCTTAAACACAGAAATTTTAAAAATAAAATCTTATAGAAAGACAATAGTGGATATAATAAATACAGAAAAACAGAATAGGATGTATCAAGAAGATAAACGAATATGGTGGGATAATACAAAATATGAAATTAAAAAGTATACTATAGAAATTAGTAAATTAATACAAAAAGCTAAAAGAAATAAAGAAGTGGAGGTTAGAAAAGAACTAAATGATAAATTGAACCAAGAAAATGTAGATATAGAAAAAATAATAAACTTGGAAGAAGAATTACGAAACATAGAAGAAAAGAAATGTAGAGGTGCTATGGTTAGAAGTAAAGCAAAATATCTTGTAGAAGGCGAGAAATGTACAAAATTCTTTTTTAGTTTAGAAGAAAGTAAGGGAAATGTAGAAATCATAAGAGAATTAAAGAAGAAAAATGGTGAAAAAATAAAAGAAGCACAGGATATTTTGAAAGAAGTTAGACATTTTTATGAAGGCCTTTTTAAAAAAGGTCAAATAAATGAAAAAGAAGAACAATTTTTATTGGAACAAATTGAGGAAAGTATAACAGAAGATGATAGAAATATGTGTGATGAAGAAATACAAATAGAAGAAATTAAGGAAGCTATAATGCAATTAAATAATGGGAAAAGCCCAGGTTTAGATGGATTAGTATCTGAATTTTATAAAGTTTTTAAAGATGTTTTAGCACCAATTTTAAAGGAAATCTTTGAAGTAATTTTTGAAAAGAAAGAAGCTACACATTTAATGAGAATAGGTTTAGTGAAATTAATATATAAGAAAAAAGGTGGAAAAAATGATTTGATTAACTACAGACCCCTTACGATGTTAAATAAAGATTTTAAAGTATTAGCCAAGGTTTTAGCAAACAGACTTACAGTATTTTTCAATTGTTTACACACAATTTTGAAAACCGGGTTCTTTTTTCAAAATATAATCACAATTATCCAAACACCACACTCAATTTGCAAAATTCCTAGATTGTTTGCAAAATGACACACTTCAGTCAAAACATACACATTTCAGTCAAAACATATACACATATTTGTGAAAATGCTATTAGTTTTCATTTAACCAACACAGTCCTCAATGATCAGACACTATTGCAGACAGTTTCACACTGCTGTGATAAATAAAAAACACATTTGTAAAAAAAACTAATTTTAGGAAATAGCATGTGCTAGATTTTTGGGCAGACATTGTTATGTAAGGGATCATTTCGATGACAAAACAAAATAGTGACAAACCCACAACATTCATCATGATTAGTTTGAGATATAGGGAGAATGAACACAAATAGGCCTACTATAAACTTACCAAGCACTGCACAACACTGATGCTGCAGACTGAATATTTCAAGTATTTATTTCAATTCAAGAAATACAGTATTTCTTACCATAATCAGTTACAGTAATCAACCAACAATGAAATCAATGAAACAAATAAAATCTGTAGACAAATAAAAATTACTGCATGAAGTACATACAGTTTGACTCTGGAAAAAAAAGCAACACAACTACTGTAACTATTCCTCATCTCTCCGTCTGGTGAAGTGGTTTTCCTCTTCTTCAGTTGAAGAAACATTTTTGAGACTTGGGTTTTGATACCAAAAGAATAGACTTTATTGCCGAAACAATTAAGCCGAGCCCCTAGCCATCCACAGAGAACAGGCTCTGCAGTCTGGTCCTAGAGAACTAACTTAGCTTTGTCGAGGCAGGGTTCTTATACCTGCCTTCTCACGCACACATGTCATACTGAATTACTGGGGGGTCCTCAGATTTACCATTATTATTATAAACAGATGTTCTTCCCTACCATGGACTAGCTAGAGGCCCCTAACATAACAAATTCTTCCTTACCCTGGCCTCTCTAGTGGACATGGCCTAGCTAGTGTACCTCAACATGAGGTTTTTTGTCTAATGTCAAAACATATCATATAGCTTCATCATGGGGTCCACCATATGTGACTTTTGCAATGTTTGCACATTCCATTCTCCTGCAGGCCCTTACACACCCAGAAAGACACATGATTATAATAGTGAAATAATTTGATGCATATATGGCTATAATCACATTGATTATACTCGATTCCGATTACAGTTTTTTACGATTGTTTACACTCTAAAATAAAAATTTCCACACAATTTGCAAAATTCTACTCCAAGGAGCAAAACACCGCCACAGATTTGCACACCATTACACATAATGTCTGCTTCACTCGTTTTGCAAAACATTACACACAGTGATTTGTAAAACTGTACACACATTTCGACACCTTAGACACAGATAAAGATTGTGAGGTTACTTCCTTGTCATTACAAAGCCCCGGATTGCCAATGACCACACTAATGGACAAATTGGATAAACACATCCACAAGGTGTGGAAGCACACATGTGCTAATTTGAAAACGCAGCACTCAGGTGTGCTATAAAAGGCAGCAGGTGAGTTCACCTGTATTCATCAAAAATGATGTGGATGAAATCTTATGGCCTGATCCAGCCAGACGGAGAGATGAGGAATAGTTACAGTATTTGTGTTGCTTTTTTTTTTTTCAGAGTCAAACTGTATGTACTTCATGCAGTAATTTTTATTTGTCTACAGATTTAATTTGTTTCATTGATTTCATTGTTGGTTGATTACTGTAACTGATTATGGTAAGAAATACTGTATTTCTTGAATTGAAATAAATACTTGAAATATTCAGTCTGCAGCATCAGTGTTGTGCAGTGCTTGGTAAGTTTATAATTGGCCTATTTGTATACATTCTCCCTATATCTCAAACTAATCACGAAGAATGTTGTGGGTTTGTCACTATTTTGTTTTGTCATCGAAATGATCTCTTACATAACAATGTCTGCCCGAAAATCTAGCACATGCTATTTCGTAAAATTTTTTTTTTTTTTTTTTTTTTTTTTTTACAAATGTGTTTTTTATTTATCACAGCAGTGTGAAACGGTCTGCAGTAGTGTCTGATCATTGAGGACTGTGTTTTTTTAAATGAAAACTAATAGCATTTTCACAAATATGTGTATATGTTTTGACTGAAATGTGTATGTTTTGACTGAAATGTGTATGTTTTGACTGAAGTGTGTCATTTTGCAAACAATCTAGGAATTCTGCAAATTGAGTGTGGTATTTGGATAATTGTGATTATATTTTGAAAAAAAGAACCCAGTTTTCAAAATTGTGTGTAAACAATTGAAAAAAATTGCCTTTTATAGCACACCTGAGTGCTGCGTTTTCAAATTAGCACATGTGTGCTTCCACACCTTGTGGATGTGTTTATCCAATTTGTCCATTAGTGTGGTCATTGGCAATCCGGGGCTTTGTAATGACAAGGAAGTAACCTCACAATCCTTATCTGTGTCTAAGGTGTCGAAATGTGTGTAGAGTTTTACAAATCACTGTGTGTAATGTTTTGCAAAAAGAGTGAAGCAGACATTGTGTTTAATGTTGTGCAAATCTGTGGCGGTGTTTTGCTCCTTGGAGTAGAATTTTGCAAATTGTGTGGAAATGTTTATTTTAGAGTGTAAACAATCGTAAAAAACTGTAAAAAGATTTTACCGAGTATTATTAAAACTAGTCAGGCATATGGAGTGAAAGGAAAAGACATCACAGATATAACAAGCAGTATAAGAGATGTAATACAATATATGAAAGAAGAAAAGAAAGAGGGATATGTAATTAGTGTTGATTTTGAGAAAGCATTTGACAGAGTTGAACATAATTTTTTATTTGGGGTTTTAAAAAAGTTTGGGTTTGGAGAAAAGTTTTTAAGATGGATGAAGTGTTTGTATAATGGTGCTATGAGTTGTATTAAATGTAATGGTTTTATTACAGAATGCTTTAGTATAACAAGATCCATAAAACAGGGATGTCCACTATCTGCTCAGCTGTACAGTCTAGTGACTGAAGCTTTGGGTCTAGCTATAATGAAGGAAAAAATAATAAATGGAATTAAAATTGTAGAGATGAAAGAAGAACAGAAAATTTACCAGTATGCGGATGACACTACATTAATTTTAAAGGATATTGAAAGTGTGACAAATGCTATGGAAATTATTAAAAAATATTGTGATGGATCAGGTGCTAAAGTAAATATGGAAAAAACTGTGGTTATGAGAATTGGGAATGTATGCATTTTACCAGATGCTTTTAATTTCAAAAATCAGCAAGAAATTAAGATTTTAGGGATAACAATGGGAGAAAATGAAAAGAGAGTTAATGAAATAATGTGGGATGAAATAATAGGAAGAATGGAAAGGAGGTTGGAATGGTGGAAACAAAGGAGGTTGAATTTAATGGGAAAGATTTTAATTGTAAATACGCTGATGTTGTCGAAAATGTGGTACATCTTAGGAGTAATCCCTATGGAACACTGGCATGTACAAAGAATAAAAAAATGTGTCCTGAATTTTATTTGGGAAGGGAAACCACCAAGAATTGCGTATAATGTTTTAATAGGTGCAACAGATGAAGGTGGAATGGGATTGATAGACCCAGAAATAAGAAAGAAAAGCTTGAGAGTTAAACTGGTGAAAAGGTTTTTAAACAAGGATTTTAAAGCAGAATGGAAGCATGTAATGAGGTATTATCTTAACAAATGTGGTGGTTTTAATATAAATGATGACATTTTATGGATGAAACTGAAACAGAACATGATGACTGGAATTCCTGATTTTTACAAAGAGGTTTTACAAGCATGGGCAGAGTTTTTAAATTTGGTTGAGTTTAAACCTGAAGGAAGAAAAATGTTATTAAATCAACCATTGTTTTTAAATGCTAATATTTTAACACAAGAGAAAGAAGTATTTTTTAAACATTGGTTGAAGGCTGGTGTATGTCAAGTCAAAGATGTTTTATATGAGATAAAAGAAGGTTTTTTTACCAAGCCAAGTAATTGTTGATGCTATGGATGAGATTGGTGAAGATTTTAAAAGAGAAACTCTGGAGAAACAGTTTGAAATAGTGAAAAGTGCAATACCTAAAGAATGGATAGAGAAAATTGAACAGAATGATAAAAGCAATGATAATGTGAAAGTGGTTTTAAAAGAAAAAGCCAAAGACTTTCAGGAATGTACTTTTAAAAAATTTTATGTATGTTTTAGAAACAAAGTGTACAAAAGACCAGTCGCAGAACAGTTCTGGAAAAGGATTTTTGTGGATATTGATGAGGAAGGAATTTGGAAAAATTTAAAGTGGAAATATTTAGACACAAAACTTGAATGCTTGGATTATTTTATCAGACACAATGTGATATTCACTGAAACAAAGCTGGCACAAATTGGAAGCAGTGATAATGCAATATGTAAAGTATGTGAATTAGAAAATGAAAGTAGTATGCACTTGTTTTTAAAATGTGCTAAATTAAATACGTTTATGGTAAAGTTAAAAGAAATGATAAAACAGATGATGACAAATAGAGAAGAGGAAATTGAGAGAGATTCAGAATGGTGTAAAATGTTTTTATTTGGTTTTAATGGAAGTAAAACAAAGATGGTCAATCTTTTTTTATCTGTTGCAAGAAATGTTATTTGGGAAAGGAGAAACATTGTGAAAAACAAACGTGCAAAAATAGATGTTTGGAAAATGTACAAAAGAAAACGGGAACAATATATTAGAACTGCTGAAGAATATTTTAAAATGGAAGAGAACAAGATTGTTTTTTACAAAACTTTTATTTTAAATAATCCTTTTATTATGGACAGCCCAGATGGTACTAAACTAGAGTTGCCTGAATGATTCTGTTTTGATCCCCTTATTTAATTTAAAGTTTTTTTTTTAATTTTATTTATTTTTTTTTTCTCACTTATCTTCTTATCCCTGTGTACACATGTAATTGTGTAATAAATCACTGTGAACTGTAATATGTAATATATGTATATGACCTGTTGTATGTCATGATGATTTAAAATGTGTGTATGTATATATATATATATGTATATTTTTAATAAAAAAAAATAAAAATAAAAAAAAAAGAGCGCCCGATCTCGTCTGAACTCGGAAGCTAAGCCGCGTCGGGCCTGGTTAGTACTTGGATGGGAGACCGCCTGGGAATACCAGGTGCTGTAAGCTTTTGCCTTTTCTTCACTATTTATATAATATGCTGGCTTTTACGGAGGCTGATCTTTAAATGGCCCACTTTTTGGAGCAGCCCTCGCTTACGGCCATACCGCGCTGAGAGCGCCCTATCTCGTCTGATCTCGGAAGCTAAGCAGCGTCGGGCCTGCTTAGTACTTGGATGGGAGACCGCCTGGGAATACCAGGTGCTGTAAGCTTTTGCCTTTTCTTCACTATTTATATAATATGCTGGCTTTTACGGAGGCTGATCTTTAAATGGCCCACTTTTTGGAGCAGCCCTCGTTTACGGCCATACCGCGCTGAGAGCGCCCGATCTCGTCTGATCTCGGAAGCTAAGCAGCGTCGGGCCTGCTTAGTACTTGGATGGGAGACCGCCTGGGAATACCAGGTGCTGTTAGCTTTTGCCTTTTCTTCACTATTTATATAATATGCTGGCTTTTAGAAAGACGTGTTTTACCGCTCTATTTATTACAATCATTTAAATGTATTATAGAGTTTTAAGTGTTTTACATGTTTTTTAGGCCATTTTATTACTCTTAACATTTTAAGTGAGTGTGTGTCTTTAAAAAATGGATGGTTGGCCTGCCATGTGACTAGACACATGACAGGAAGCAGGAAGTACAACTGTATAAGAGAGCAGCATGACAAACAAAGGACAGTCACCAAACTGTTGGATTGAGGAGTTGCTAATTTTAGAGCTCACCTTTCCATTCACCACCTGCAAACTTTGGATTACACTTTCTGTGGATTGTATATACACCGGTGGACACTCACATTGGACTTATCAACACACTGGGATTCTTGGACTGTTTTTAGGGTATGGACAAATTAACTGTATTCTTTTAACAGCGTTTACCTCGTTTTATCGTGTTGTTTTAAAGTCTTTTATGTGAACCTTGTAAATAAACCAAATCTATTTAAACCAATCTTCTTTTATGTCTCATTCTTTTAACCACTAGTCATCTCTCACAGTTAAATCTGACCCCATTTTAGTCTTGTAACTCGGCTGATAAGGCCGATTGTTACACTTGGATGGGAGACCGCCTGGGAATACCAGGTGCTGTAAGCTTTTGCCTTTTCTTCACTATTTATATAATATGCTGGCTTTTACGGAGGCTGATCTTTAAATAGCCCACTTTTTGGAGCAGCCCTCGCTTATGGCCATACCCCTACCTGAGGCGCTAGAGAGCAAACAGGAAGTGAGTTGGCAGTTTGTAGTGTGCAGTAGGTGAGATAGGCTCACCATTTTTCTGGGTGTTTTTTCACATTTATTTTGTTTGTTTTTTAGTTAGAAAAAGTTTTTTTTGAGGAAGGTTTTTTTTTTACCCCAAACAGGTCTTTCTGTTTGGGGTTTGAGACAACCAAAATATGGATTTAATGGACAAAGAACACGGACTGGTAAAACAACATGAGATAGGAAATGCGGAACCAGGATTTGTTGCAGACATAACTGAAAGGAATATAAATGAAAGACATGGAGAAAACAATAATGAAACGTGGGCGACGGTGGTTTCAAGGAGGAAACAAGAAAGAAAAACAACTGGACAAGAACGGAAAGGAGATCTACAATCAACTGAAGGTATTGGAATTGAGAAAGAAGTTGGAGAAAAAAGAAATGTTTTATCTCAACGACAACAAATGATACAGAAATTAAGCAAACAAACAAGGTATCAGAGGGAATACAAGAAAGAAGCAACATTAACAATGACTGTTAAAGATATAGAAAATATAACAATACTAATGATAATTAAAGCAGTTGAAGAGAAAGTTGGAATGGGAAAATTGATCGGACTGAGAAGAAAAAATAATTATGATTTTGAAATGACTATGGAAAGTGAGATGGACTGTGATTTGCTGTTGAATGGAATAATGATAAACGGACAAGAATGTGAGATAAGGAAATTGTGTGCAACAGAAAGACTGGTGTCTTTCTTGAGTCTGCCCAGCTATATAGAAGATGAGGAAATCAGTCAAAAACTAATCAATTGGGGTGTAACTCCCATTCTACCACTAAGAAGAAGATATCATCCCGGGACAACGGTGGCAGACGGAACACGATTTTTGAGGGTAAAGTTTCCACAAGAGGTGACGTCTTTACCATACAACACAAGCTTCAGGACTGAAGAAGGAGTGCAGTACTTCAGAGTGATTCACGATAATCAAGTGAAGACATGCAGGATCTGTGTAAGTCCGGAGCATGAAAAAAAGGACTGCCCACAATTCACATGCAGAAATTGTCTTGAGCAGGGGCATTATGCGCGAGACTGTAAAGTCCCGCGGTGCCAAGGCTGCCAAAAGACAATGTTAAGATGCAGATGCGAGATAGAAGACGAGGAAAATGAAGATCCAGGAATGGAAATACAAGAGGTAATGGGAGTTACAACAATTGAGAGGTTAAATGACTCACAAAGGCAGACGCAAGGAGAGGACGAGAAACAAGATGACGAGGAAGAGGAGAACAACAACATAGATGAGAATAAAGAAAAGAAGGAAGATGAAGAACAAGGAATGGAGATGGGAGGAGGAGCGAACAAAGAGGATATAAATTTGATTAAAGAAGGATTTTCTAAGGAACAGGACGATGTGGACACTAATGAACTGGACTACGAAAAAGGACAAGAAAAAGAAAAAGCTGAGGATAAGGGAATAAAGACACTGACTGAGGTAAGAGGAGCAGACAATGGGGGGGAAATTCGTGGAATGGAAAACAAAGGAAAAGAAAGACTGAATAGATGTGTAAAAACAAGAAAAGATGGCTTAGACATTCAACAGGTTCTTAAAAGGCAGAAGATAAGAAGAGAAGAGCAAAAGGAAAGACTGGAGAGGAGGAAAGCTGAAATGGGTGAAGTAAAAAATACTTTTTTGAAAGACAATGAAACGGATTGAATGGTGGGTTTTGGTTTTTCCAATCTTTTCTTTAATGAGCTCTATATCAATTGTATCGCTGAATGCTAGAGGATTATCCAAATGTCAAAAGTTTGAAAGATTAATGTGTCTGACCAAAAAATGTGATGTGCTATGTTTACAAGAAACGAAATGGGAAGATAAAATAAGTGATGAAATTAGAAAATTATGGAACGGAGAAATATATAGTAACTGTGATATGGAAAGGAAGAGAGGGGTAGCTATCTTAATAAGAAAAGGAGTATTTGAAGAAGTAAATATAGATTATAAAGACACAAAGGGAAGAATAATAATTGTTAAATTTGTGTGTAATGGAAAAGAAATGAAAGTGTGTAATATACATGCACCAAATGATGAAAGAGATAAATTTAATTTTTACAGGGATATGAATGAGTTAATAGAAAAACATGACAACATTATGGTGTTAGGGGATTTTAACACTGTAATACAGAGAATTGATGTAGATGATTCAATGGGATTTAGAAGAGATAGAGGGAGGAATGAACTACATAACATAATGGAGAAATATAATATGGTGGATGTGTGGAGAGAGAGGAATGGTATGAAAAGAGAATATTCAAGAAGACAAATTGTTGACAGAGTTCTAAAGCAAAGTAGAATAGACTTATTTTTATGTAAGAAAAAGGAAGCATATTATGTCACTAAGGCGTCTTACAAAAATTATAGTGAGAGTGATCATGATTTTTTATGGATATTGATGAATTTTAATGAGGCTGATAAAGGACCAGGGGTGTGGATATTAAATGCAGAACTTCTAAAAAATGAAATATACAGAATGGAAATAGAAAGTATAATAATTAATAGTGTAAATGAGGAAATGTATGAAATGGAAAAAGGGTTTTGGTGGGACATTCTAAAAAAAAGAATAAAAAAATTCTCAATGGAATATTCAAACAAATGGCAAAAAGTCAAAAAGATGAAAGAAAATAAGATCAAAAAAGAGTGGGATGAAGAAATGAGGAAAGTAAATGAGCATGATGAAAATATTGATAAGATAATAGAATTACAGGAAGAATTAAAGAAAATAGAAGAAGAGAAGTGTAAAGGAGCAATAATAAGAAGTAGGGCGAAAGACATTGTAGAAGGAGAAAGAAGTACGAAATATTTTTATGAATTAGAAAAAACAAGACAGAGAGCAGATATAATAAAAAGTATTAAAACAGAAGATGCGAGGATTGTAGAAGATAAAACAGGAATTTTGGAAGAAGTCAGAGAATTCTATAAGCATTTATTTACCAAAAATGAGATAGTTTTAGAAGATGAGGAATTTGTATTAAGTAAAATACAGGTTAAAGTTAATGAGGGAGACAAAGAAATGTGTGAGAGTGAGATTACGGAATTAGAAATAGGAATTGCAATTGATCAACTGAAAAATGGTAAAAGTCCAGGAATAGATGGATTAACAGCTGAATTTTATAAGGTTTTTAAAGATGTGTTATGTCCAATTTTAAATGAAATATTTATAGATAATTTTAAAAAAGGGAATTTAACGAATAGTATGAAGAAAGGTATGGTGAAAATAATTTACAAGAAAAAAGGTGATAAGAGAGACCTGAAAAACTACAGACCACTAAGCATGTTGAATACAGATTATAAAATATTAGCCAAAATTTTAGCCAATCGATTGAA
>NC_133362.1:73488767-73503767 GCF_049309525.1 Garra rufa | reverse complement strand
ATAGATATGAACTATTAAAAGACTCAAGCGAAATGAACTAATGAGATGGGGTTTTTAAGCTTTTTTATCTATTTATTTTTGATGGTTTTTAGTTTTGTCACTTTTAATGCCAGAGGACTCTTGGATTTTAACAAATTTGAAAGAGTGAAAGAAATGTTTAAAAATGTGGATATTATTATTTTACAAGAAACAAACTGGAAAGATATGCATATAAATGAACTGAAGAAGAGATGGGATGGGGATATTTTGTATAACAATGAGGACAAGAGGCAAGGCAGAGGAGTGGCATTTTTAATAAGAAAGAATACGGACGTTGTGTGCGATGTAATTTACAAGGATGATGCTGGGAAATGTTTAGGGGTAGAAATGGAATGGGAAAATAGCAAAGTAACTGTGATAAATGTGCATGCGCCTAATGAAGAGAAAGAAAAGAGGGTTTTTTTAAAGTTTTTAAGGACGTTTTTAATGAAATACAAAAATGTTATAGTAATGGGGGATTTTAATACTGTTTTAAGCAAAATTGATATGGCGGATGGAATGGTTTTTAAAACGGATACTGGGAGAAAGGAATTGAAATCATTGATGGAAGATTTTAATTTAGTGGATGTATGGAGAGAGAGGAATGAGAAAAAGAGACAATATTCAAGAAGACAAATGGTGGGGAATTTTATGTGTCAAACTAGAATAGATTTTATCTTGTGCTCAAGGATTTTAGAAGGTTTTATAGATAATGTGAACTATGGGGAGACGAGTTTAAGTGATCACAAGCCAATGTTTATGCAGATGGATTGGAGTTCAATTAAAAGAGGTCCAGGCGTGTGGGTCTTAAATACTGAAATTTTAAAAAGGGAAAGCTATGTTCAAGAGGTTAAAGATATTATTGAAAACGAAAAGCTAAATGCAATGTATGTGGAAGATAAAAGATTATGGTGGGAGAATGTAAAGTTTTTAATAAAGCAACACACCATTTGTGTATGTAAATTAATAGAGAAATGTAAAAGGTGCACAGAATATGACATAAGAGAGAATTTAGGGAAAGAATTAGAGCGGGATGATAAGGACATGACAAAGATAAGAGAACTGGAAGACAAACTTAAACAAATGGAGGAGAAAAGATATGAAGCTGCAAGATTAAGGAGTAGAGCTCAATTCCTAGTAGAAGGGGAAAAATGTACAAAGTTTTTCTTTGACTTGGAGAAAAGGAAATGGAGAAGTGGAATGATAAAAGAGGTGAAGGATGAAAATGGAAAAGGAGTTAAAAATAATGCAGATATATTAGAACAAATGAAGAAATACTACGAGAAATTGTTTACATCAGAAGGAGTGGAAGAAGATAGCAAAGAATTGCTTAAGGTGATTGAAACAAAAGTGGAAAAGGAAGACAAAGATATGTGCGATGAAAAGATAAGTGAAGAAGAAATAGAAATAGCTATAAAACAGCTTAATAAGAAAAAGAGTCCAGGGATTGATGGTTTGGGGAGTGAATTTTATTTGGTTTTTAAGGAGGTTTTAACTAGGATTTTAAAAGAGGTGTATGATGAGGTTTTTATGAAAGGACGATTGAATCTAAGGATGAGTATGGGATTAATGAAAGTGATATACAAGAAGAAAGGAGACAAGACAGATTTAAAGAACTATAGACCTTTGACTATGTTAAACACAGATCTTAAAATTTTATCTAAAATTTTAGCAAACAGACTGAAAGAGGTGATGCCAAAGATTATAAAGACCAACCAGGCATATGGAGTAAGAGGAAGAGATATAGCGGACACTACTTTAAGTATTAAGGACATAATAAGCTACATGAAAAAGGAAAATTTGCAGGGATATGTTATAAGTCTTGACTTTGAGAAAGCTTTTGATAGGGTAGAGCATCAGTTTTTATTTGAGGTTTTAAAGAGTTTTGGTTTTGGGAAGAATTTTATTAAATGGATCAAGATTTTATATAAAGGAGTGGTAACAAGAATTAAGTGTAACGGTTTTTTAACTAAGAGTTTTAAACTTACGAGATCAGTAAGACAAGGATGTCCTCTTTCGGCGCTTTTATATACTTTGGTGGCAGAGCCCCTAGGACTAGCAATAGGAAGAGAGAAGAAGGTGAAAGGCATTAAAATTGAAGAAGAGAATAAAGAGAATACAATTTTTCAATATGCTGACGACACAACTTTAATAGTGAAGGATCTGGGGAGTGTAAAAGCGGCAATGGAAGTAGTCCAAAAATTTTGCAGAAAATCAGGGGGGAAGGTAAACGAAGACAAAACTGTTTATATGAGGTTTGGGGGACTCCCAGTTTTAACTGATGTTTTTGTTTTTAATGAGGTTAAAGAAATTAGGATTTTAGGAATTTTAATGGGAGAGGATGACAAGAGATTAAATGATATCATGTGGGAAGGAAGAGTAGGGAATATTGAAAGAAGACTGAATCTGTGGAAACTGAGAACACTATGTCTGAAAGGGAAAGTTTTATTACTTAATGTTTTAATGGTCTCACAGTTGTGGTATGTTTTATATGTTGCAAGTATGCCACTGTGGGTTGAAAAAAGATTGAAGAAATGTTTCATAGAGTTTTTATGGGAGAAGAAGCCACCGAGAATCTCGTATGATACACTTATAGGGGATGTCGAGAAGGGTGGTTTGGGACTTATTGATATTGCACAAAGGAAGAAATGTATGAGGGTTAAGATGGTGAAGAACTTTCTAGATGAAACATTTGAAACTACTTGGAAGAAAACTATGAGGTATTTTTTAAACAAATGTGGGAATCTGAATTTGGGAGAAAGTATATTATGGATGAAAACGAAAAACTGGATGTGGGAAGAATTGCCTGAGTTTTATAAAGAATTGTTAAGTGCCTGGGGAGTTTTTTTAAAACATGTGCAATACAATCCAAAAGGAAGAGAGGATATTTTAAATCAACCATTGTTTTTAAATAAGAACATTATGAATGATGAGAAAGAGTTGTTTTTTAAGAAATGGTGGGAGGTGGGAATTACAAGGGTCAGAGATATTTTGTATGAATTCAAGGAGGGATTCTTACCAGTTCAGTATATTATTGACACTATGGAAGATGCTAAGGAGGAATATACCAGACAAGAGATTACAAAGAAGTACAAAATAATAAAAAATGCCATACCACAAAACTGGATTGAGAAATTCAAAACCATGGAATTGGGGAAACAAGAGAAAGAAGTGTATGCAATGATTGGTGAGAAAATATGTGTTCTTAAGGAATGTACTGTTAAAATGTTTTATGGTGTTTTTAGAGATACAGTTTTTAAGAAACCTAATGTGAATGACTACTGGATGCAGAAACATAAGAATTTGAAAGAAGGGAACATATGGAGTAATATGAGGGGGAAGCTTATTGAGACAAAATTGAGCAACTTGGAATTTTTAATAAGACACAAAGCCATTTTTTCAGATTCTTTATTGCACAAGATCGGAATGGAACAAAGTCCCACCTGTAAAGTTTGTAAAGAACAAAATGAAGGATTTCTTCACATGTTTTTATATTGCAAAAAACTGGACAATTTTAATGCAAAGTGCAAGAGACTGTTTGAACGATTGAAAGAAGGACAATGTGATAATGAAGCGGACTGGTACAGATTAGTAATGCTGGGGGAATACAAGAAATGTGAGAATGTCAAAGTTTTGAATTTACTTGTCATGCTTATAAAGAGTGCTATATGGGAGAGGAGAGTGCTGGCGAAAAGAGAAAACATTGTCATGGACATTGATGTGGTATTTAAGCGAAAAGTGGAAAATTATTTAAAATATTTGCATAGCTATTTTAAGAATATGGATCAGCTCAATGTTTACTATCATGTTTTTACAGATTCTGTGTGTAAGATCTTTGAAGACCTAAACTGGAAAATGCCTGATGATTTTGGTTGATAATTTTATACTGTATTTTTGAAGTTGGATGTTGTTGGGGTTTGTTTTTAATCTTTTCTTGTCTGGGTTTATGAAATTTAAATTGCATTCGATAGTGTTTTAACATTGACAAAAATGGTTTTATGGTGTGCTGATAATGGTGTTTATGTTATTTTAAACTTCAAATCTATGTAAAACTGTTTTTTTTTTATCCCTCTTGAGAACTTTTGAATGTGTAATATTCTCCCAGGCTTTATGTTTTCTTGAAAAAATGTTTTTATGAAATTCTTGTAATTGATTGTAATTTGAAAGTTTATATCAATAAAAAAAAAAAAAAAAAAAGAGCGCCTGATCTCGTCTGATCTCGGAAGCTAAGCTGCGTCGGGCCTGGTTAGTACTTGGATGGGAGACCGCCTGGGAATACCAGGTGCTGTAAGCTTTTGCCTTTTCTTCACTATTTATATAATATGCTGGCTTTTACGGAGGCTGATCTTTAAATAGCCCACTTTTTGGAGCTGCCCTCGCTTACGGCCATACCCCCACCTGAGGCGCTAGAGAGCAAACAGGAAGTGAGTTGGCAGTTTGTAGTGTGCAGTAGGTGAGATAGGCTCACCATTTTTCTGGGTGTTTTTTCACATTTATTTTGTTTGTTTTTTAGTTAGAAAAAGTTTTTTTTGAGGAAGGTTTTTTTTAACCCCAAACAGGTCTTTCTGTTTGGGGTTTGAGACAACCAAAATATGGATTTAATGGACAAAGAACACGGACTGGTAAAACAACATGAGATGGGAAATGCGGAACCAGGATTTGTTGCAGACATAACTGAAAGGAATATAAATGAAAGACATGGAGAAAACAATAATGAAACGTGGGCGACGGTGGTTTCAAGGAGGAAACAAGAAAGAAAAACAACTGGACAAGAACGGAAAGGAGATCTACAATCAACTGAAGGTATTGGAATTGAGAAAGAAGTTGGAGAAAAAAGAAATGTTTTATCTCAACGACAACAAATGATACAGAAATTAAGCAAACAAACAAGGTATCAGAGGGAATACAAGAAAGAAGCAACATTAACAATGACTGTTAAAGATATAGAAAATATAACAATAATAATGATAATTAAAGCAGTTGAAGAGAAAGTTGGAATAGGAAAATTGATCGGACTGAGAAGAAAAAATAATTATGATTTTGAAATGACTATGGAAAGTGAGATGGACTGTGATTTGCTGTTGAATGGAATAATGATAAACGGACAAGAATGTGAGATAAGGAAATTGTGTGCAACAGAAAGAATGGTGTCTTTCTTGAGTCTGCCCAGCTATATAGAAGATGAGGAAATCAGTCAAAAACTAATCAATTGGGGTGTAACTCCCATTCTACCACTAAGAAGAAGATATCATCCCGGGACAACGGTGGCAGACGGAACACGATTTTTGAGGGTAAAGTTTCCACAAGAGGTGACGTCTTTACCATACAACACAAGCTTCAGGACTGAAGAAGGAGTGCAGTACTTCAGAGTGATTCACGATAATCAAGTGAAGACATGCAGGATCTGTGTAAGTCCGGAGCATGAAAAAAAGGACTGCCCACAATTCACATGCAGAAATTGTCTTGAGCAGGGGCATTATGCGCGAGACTGTAAAGTCCCGCGGTGCCAAGGCTGCCAAAAGACAATGTTAAGATGCAGATGCGAGATAGAAGACGAGGAAAATGAAGATCCAGGAATGGTGTTACGCCTGCCTATTGCCCCCTTCTGGCTTTGCTGTAAGTGCAATCGCTGGCTGGGCAACAGGTGACATTAATCACTGATTAAGCCTCTGGGAGAGTCACAATGTATAAAAGCCTGGTATGACTTTTAGTTGGTCTCTCTCAGGTTTTGCGTTTTTTGTGTTTTTGTCCTCCCTCTTAATTTCCCTATTAACTACTCGCGCGTGTATAATTTTATTTTATACCCCTAGACGTCTAGTTTTGTTATGTAACTTTTTTTCTCATTTTGGTAAATAAATGGAGTTTTTCCCAAAATGTGGTGTTGTGCCTGTTTTGTGTTGCGGCTCACGAGCCAGCCGTAACATAAAATTGGGGCCTCGTCCAAGATTTTGAGTTCGTAATTGTATGTATTTTTTTTTTCTCTTCCGGATTTCCTTTGAGAACTGGCTTTCACTCCGGTTAGTTAGAGTGTTTCAGCTGGCTGCGTCTGAGCGGTCTTTCCATCGGAACACTGTTTGTTGTTTTGTTGTTTTTTTTTTTTACTTTTGGGGGTTTTGGAAGGAAATCCCGGGTGGGGGTACGCTTCTCGCGCAGCTGAACTCATTTGGAGAACGGCTGTTACGAGGTTCAGCGTTTCAAGTCGCCTCGAGCCCGGCAGTCCTTTGAAGACTAGAGAGGTTAGTTTGGTGATGATCAGGTATATCGGAGATGAAAAGCCAATGGAAATCCCGGTGAGTACTTTTCCCCGAGTTTTCTTTTTATTAAATTTGATAAAGAGAGCGTTGTTTTGTGTTTGCGTGTGAGTATTTGGGGTTACTGTTGTTATTGTTAAACAGGAAGTACGGGGTTGCTTGTATAGGCTAAAATAGGTTTAGCTAACAGGCATCCTTTTTGAATTTAGGGACAATAGTAATTGTAGACCATAGGAGGAATACGTTTGAGAAGCTGCATAGATCGATAGTGAACAGTTGTTTACTGTTAGCTTTATATCGATGGCTTGTGCATGATGTAATAAATCCACTTATGTATTAGTAGTACTTCATTGTCCCTATAACAAAAATAAATTTAATTAAAGCAGTAACTGTACGACCTGTTTGATTGATCTGAGTAATAAGAACTTGTAGTTAATTTGCGTTGATCTTAACCTTACAGTAGGCTGGTAAGCTAGATTGTGTGATGTAGTATGTCTGTATTGGCATATTAAATACTTGTTGTGGGGTTAAGTAGTTGCTAGTTTAAAAATGACTTCCATTGGGGAGTTTAGTGTTGAACTTTCTGAAAAGTTTTTAGATCGGTGCACCAAAGAACAACTTTTAGAACTTGCAGAGAGTCATGATCTTGTGTTGACTAGCAATGATAAAAAGCGCAAAGAGGATATGTTAAGGGCTGTTAAAAGCCAGTTGATAGCCAAAGGAGTTCTTGTTACAGAAAGGGAGGTTGGCTCTGTTAGAATAGAGTCCCCACAAATGGAGGGAGTTTTGGGGTCAAAAGAAAAGCAAACACAATTTGAAACTGAGAGATTATCCTTTGAAAGTGCACAGGGTTTAAAAGATAGGGAATGGGAAAAACAGTTTCAGTTAAAAAAATTAGAGTTTGAGTTAGAGCGTGAGCGTACACAGTTTGAGTTGAAAAAGCTAGAATTTGCACGTGAGAGTGAACGTGAGCAGAGACAATATGAGATGAGGAAGTTAGAACTTGAATTGGAAACTAAGAAAACTGAAGCTGCTAAGCCCATTCAATTGGTCGAAATCTCAAAATGGTTCCCCCATTTTGTGAACGTGATGTAGACCGATATTTTGCTCATTTTGAAAGAGTTGCGGGTTCTTTAAAATGGCCAGTGGAGGTCTGGACATTGCTTTTACAGTGTGTTCTGACAGGGAAGGCCCAGGAGGTGTTTGCGACCCTTTCTGAGGAGGAGAGTGCAGACTTTAAAAAGGTTAAAACGGCTATTCTAAAAGCATATGAGCTAGTACCTGAGGCTTATCGCCAAAGATTCAGGGGTTATAAAAAACTTGAAAAACAAACTTATGTGGAGTTTGCTAGGGAAAAAGAGATTATGTTTACAAGGTGGTGTCAGTCTCAACAAGTAGAAACCTTGAATCAGTTAAGGGAGTTAATTTTAGTAGAGGAGTTTAAAAACTGTCTACCTGGATCTATCTCTACTTACCTGAATGAACAAAAGGCCCTTACTTTAGCTGATGCGGCTGTATTGGCTGATGAATTTGTTCTGACTCACAGAGTTTCTTTTCCTGGAAGAGGGTCAAATGATCAAACTAAGAGGTCTTTTCGAAATCGGTGGACCCCTCCAGTGACAACATCGGGTGTTGCTTCAAATGTCCACCCTGTGAGTCAAAACACTTCTTCAGACAAGAAAGGTAAAGTAGTCTGTTTTTACTGCCATAAAGTTGGACACAAAATTACTGAATGTACTGACTTCAAGAAGTCCAAGCCAGTCGGTTTAATTGGGTTGGAGCCATGCAGTTTTGTTAGCACTGGGGTTCCAGAACGAGATCTTAAAAGTAACAATGTGATGTTAAAATCTGTAGCTGTTGAAGACTGTGCAGATTATACCCCATTTATTACTACAGGCATTGTGTCTCTGGCAGGACTGGAGGAAGGAGTTCCTGTGAAGATCTTGAGGGATACGGGAGCCTCCCAATCTTTTTTGTTAGAGGGAGTTCTTCCTCTCTCAGATCTGACTGCAACAGGGAAGGATGTCTTAATTAGAGGTATTGAGATGACCTTTCTAAAAGTTCCCTTGCATAAGGTACATCTCAAATCTGATCTTGTAAATGGCGATGTGATTGTTGGAGTACGGTCTTCCCTTCCTGTACCAGGCGTTTCTTTTATTTTAGGGAACGATCTTGCTCAGGGTAATGTTTGGGGGACATCAAAATCTGTGCCATCTACTATAGTGGTCTCCTCACCCGTGCTGGCCAATGTTCTTGATGTGTGTGGTCAAAAATTTCCCAATGTGTTTCCTTCCTGCGCTGTCACTCGAGCCATGGAAAAACGGCTTAAAGCTGATAGATTCTGTGAAGATGGTCTCGGTTCATTATCTTCCGAGGGTGGGGTTAACATGGGACAGACACTACCTGAACATTCTAATAATGTGAGTGAGAGTGGACTTGTTCCAATACATCAGACTCATGGTGGGGTCGCTGAAGGTGATTCCCTGGGTAGCACTTTAGAAAACTCCAACTTAGAATCATATGATTTGTTTTCTGAAGAGTCTATCTCACATGAGAAAGAAACAACGAATGATCTTTTGTCCTCTCTCTTCCATGTTTCTCGGGAGACTTTGATCCAAGAACAATTCGCAGATGCAACTCTTAAATCTTTATTTTCCATGGTGTGTACTGAGAGTGATGCTGCGACTGAGCTACCCTCTTGTTATTTTTTTAAAGGGGGTTTGTTGCTTAGACGGTGGATCAGCAAAACCGAACCCACTACTAAGTTTTATGTACAGGTGGTAGTTCCTTTGAAATTCAGACATTCTGTAATTAGCCTAGCCCACGATGGATTGGCTGGACATATGGGAGTGAGGAAAACATATGACCGAATACAGCGTAGATTTTATTGGCCCGGATTAAAAAGAGATGTGGCAAAGTTTATCAGATCTTGTCATGTGTGCCAACTTACTGGTAAACCAAACCAGAAAATTCCTGTGGCCCCTCTCCAACCTATTCCAGCTATGTCAAAACCATTCGAGTATTTGCTGGTTGATTGCGTAGGTCCTTTACCTCGATCTAAGGCTGGTCGTCAGTATCTATTTACAGTTATGTGTTTGTCAACTCGATTTCCAGCTGTATATCCTGTTAGATCTATTACTACCAAGTCTATACTCAAAAGTTTAACTGACTTTATGTCGACATTCGGCGTCCCCAGAGTGATTCAAACGGACCAGGGCTCTAATTTTATGAGTCGTCAGTTCGCCAAGGCTTTACGACAGTTAAAAATCAGTCATAACATTTCTAGTACACATCATCCGGAAAGCCAGGGGGCCCTGGAGAGGTTCCATCAGACCCTGAAGTCATTATTGCGTTCATACTGTGTGGAGCATGGGTCTGATTGGGAAGAAGGGCTACCTTGGTTGCTTTTGGGTGTTCGAGAGGTTATTCAAGAGAGCATGGGATTTAGCCCAAATGAGTTGGTGTTTGGACATGAAGTTCGTGGTCCCATTGCTGTTCTTGCTGATGAGTGGATCCCTCCAGAGTCTTCCCAAAATGTTCTGGATTATGTTAGTGGATTCAGGTGTCGGCTGTATGAGGCTCGAGCAATTGCCCAGAGGAAGCTGGGCAAGTCACAGAACAAGATGGAAAGGTTATTTAATCGACGAGCGGTGTCTCGGAGTTTTCAGGTTGGGGACCAAGTATTAGCTTTGTTACCTCTTGTGAGTAACCCTTTTCAGGCTCGTTTTGCAGGACCTTATCCTGTATTGAAATGCCTTTCTGGACAGAATTATCTTCTGAAAACACCAGAACGACGTAAAGGAGTACGAGTTTGTCACATAAATCTTTTAAAACCCTATTTTCCTCCCACATCTTCTGTTGCGTTAACAAACACTGTGACTGGTGACTCGTTACAGCTTATTGAGGATGAAACTTCCTCTCAGAAGACTTCTTTCTCCGATTATGTCGGGAATGATGGGGTTCGTTTTCCTTCTCGAGGCATTATTGAAGGGCGTTTGAATAATTCTGAGATGTTGACGAAACTGGCCCATCATTTACCATATCTCTCCTCATTGGAAAGAACCGACGTGCTGCAGTTGGTAGAGTCTTTTCCTCACTTGTTTTCTGATGTGCCTAGTTGCACGACAATGATTGAACACGACATTGATGTGGGTGATGCGCTTCCCATTAAGCAACATGCGTATAGGGTTAACCCAATGAAACGAGAGTTGTTGAAAAAGGAGGTTGCTTATTTGTTAAATAATAACCTGGCTGAGCCCAGTTTTAGTGCTTGGAGTTCTCCTTGTCTCCTAGTAAACAAACCAGACGGATCTTATAGATTTTGTACTGATTATCGTAAGCTAAATTCTGTCACAAAGCCTGACTGTTACCCTTTACCCCGCATAGATGATTGTGTGGATAGAGTGGGGTCAGCCAAGTTTGTGAGTAAATTTGACCTTTTAAAAGGATACTGGCAGGTTCCATTGACTGCTAAGGCCAAGGAACTGTCAGCATTCGTGACACCTGATGACTTTCTGCAGTATCGAGTCATGCCGTTTGGGGTCCGAAACGCCCCCGCTACTTTCCAGCGCCTTGTAAATAGGGTGTTGTCTGGATTATCTGGCTGTGAGGCCTATTTGGATGACGTGGTTTTGTATAGCTCGTCTTGGGCAGATCATCTAGTTAAAATCAGGGAATTATTTGTCCGTTTGACTAAGGCTTCTTTAACTTTAAATCTTGCAAAATGTGAGTTTGGGAAAGCTACTGTTACTTATTTAGGTAAAGTAGTGGGTAGTGGACAGGTTCGACCAATTGAAGCTAAGATTGAATCAATTTGTGCCTTCCCAGTACCTGCAATTCGCCGAGAATTGCGTAGGTTTCTGGGAATGGCTGGTTATTATCGTGGATTTTGTCCAAATTTTGCATCTATTGTAGCACCCCTGACCGACCTTGTAAGTACCAAAGTGCCTTTTGACTGGACCACCGTTTCTCAGCAGGCCTTCGATGGAGCAAAAGCCTTGTTGGCTAGCGCTCCTGTGCTTGTTGCACCAGACTTTTCCCAACCTTTTTGTTTGGCTGTAGATGCCAGTGAAACAGGCGTTGGGGCTGTACTCCTTCAGAAGAGCCAGGAAGGCATAGAGCATCCAATTTGTTATTTTTCGAAAAAGTTTAATCCTCATCAGAGGGTTTATTCTGTAGTAGAGAAGGAAGCACTTGCCCTTGTTCTGGCCGTGCAACATTTCGAAGTCTATTTGGGATCGTCCGCCAGTCCCATTATTGTTTATACGGACCATAATCCTCTAGTGTTTTTACATCGGATGAAAAACCGTAATCAAAGAATAATGAGATGGAGTCTCATCTTGCAACCATTCACACTTGACATTAAACATATCCGGGGTAGTGATAATATAATTGCGGATGCCCTATCCCGAGCATGAGATTTTTTTTTTGTCTATTTTTCCCTATTCGTTCCTCTTTCTATCCTGTTTCCTAGGGCCCAGGAAGCGGAAATTGAAGTGGAAGTGAATCGGGATCTGTTGAAGAGTGTGGTGTTTTTTTTTTTTTTTTTTTTTTTTTTTTCTCCCCCTCCATTTCTCATACTGTATTCCCTTGGGGAATATTTTTGTGGGGGAGGTGTTACGCCTGCCTATTGCCCCCTTCTGGCTTTGCTGTAAGTGCAATCGCTGGCTGGGCAACAGGTGACATTAATCACTGATTAAGCCTCTGGGAGAGTCACAATGTATAAAAGCCTGGTATGACTTTTAGTTGGTCTCTCTCAGGTTTTGCGTTTTTTGTGTTTTTGTCCTCCCTCTTAATTTCCCTATTAACTACTCGCGCGTGTATAATTTTATTTTATACCCCTAGACGTCTAGTTTTGTTATGTAACTTTTTTTCTCATTTTGGTAAATAAATGGAGTTTTTCCCAAAATGTGGTGTTGTGCCTGTTTTGTGTTGCGGCTCACGAGCCAGCCGTAACAAATGGAAATACAAGAGGTAATGGGAGTTACAACAATTGAGAGGTTAAATGACTCACAAAGGCAGACGCAAGGAGAGGACGAGAAACAAGATGACGAGGAAGAGGAGAACAACAACATAGATGAGAATAAAGAAAAGAAGGAAGATGAAGAACAAGGAATGGAGATGGGAGGAGGAGCGAACAAAGAGGATATAAATTTGATTAAAGAAGGATTTTCTAAGGAACAGGACGATGTGGACACTAATGAACTGGACTACGAAAAAGGACAAGAAAAAGAAAAAGCTGAGGATAAGGGAATAAAGACACTGACTGAGGTAAGAGGAGCAGACAATGGGGGGGAAATTCGTGGAATGGAAAACAAAGGAAAAGAAAGACTGAATAGATGTGTAAAAACAAGAAAAGATGGCTTAGACATTCAACAGGTTCTTAAAAGGCAGAAGATAAGAAGAGAAGAGCAAAAGGAAAGACTGGAGAGGAGGAAAGCTGAAATGGGTGAAGTAAAAAATACTTTTTTGAAAGACAATGAAACGGATTGAATGGTGGGTTTTGGTTTTTCCAATCTTTTCTTTAATGAGCTCTATATCAATTGTATCGCTGAATGCTAGAGGATTATCCAAATGTCAAAAGTTTGAAAGATTAATGTGTCTGACCAAAAAATGTGATGTGCTATGTTTACAAGAAACGAAATGGGAAGATAAAATAAGTGATGAAATTAGAAAATTATGGAACGGAGAAATATATAGTAACTGTGATATGGAAAGGAAGAGAGGGGTAGCTATCTTAATAAGAAAAGGAGTATTTGAAGAAGTAAATATAGATTATAAAGACACAAAGGGAAGAATAATAATTGTTAAATTTGTGTGTAATGGAAAAGAAATGAAAGTGTGTAATATACATGCACCAAATGATGAAAGAGATAAATTTAATTTTTACAGGGATATGAATGAGTTAATAGAAAAACATGACAACATTATGGTGTTAGGGGATTTTAACACTGTAATACAGAGAATTGATGTAGATGATTCAATGGGATTTAGAAGAGATAGAGGGAGGAATGAACTACATAACATAATGGAGAAATATAATATGGTGGATGTGTGGAGAGAGAGGAATGGTATGAAAAGAGAATATTCAAGAAGACAAATTGTTGACAGAGTTCTAAAGCAAAGTAGAATAGACTTATTTTTATGTAAGAAAAAGGAAGCATATTATGTCACTAAGGCGTCTTACAAAAATTATAGTGAGAGTGATCATGATTTTTTATGGATATTGATGAATTTTAATGAGGCTGATAAAGGACCAGGGGTGTGGATATTAAATGCAGAACTTCTAAAAAATGAAATATACAGAATGGAAATAGAAAGTATAATAATTAATAGTGTAAATGAGGAAATGTATGAAATGGAAAAAGGGTTTTGGTGGGACATTCTAAAAAAAAGAATAAAAAAATTCTCAATGGAATATTCAAACAAATGGCAAAAAGTCAAAAAGATGAAAGAAAATAAGATCAAAAAAGAGTGGGATGAAGAAATGAGGAAAGTAAATGAGCATGATGAAAATATTGATAAGATAATAGAATTACAGGAAGAATTAAAGAAAATAGAAGAAGAGAAGTGTAAAGGAGCAATAATAAGAAGTAGGGCGAAAGACATTGTAGAAGGAGAAAGAAGTACGAAATATTTTTATGAATTAGAAAAAACAAGACAGAGAGCAGATATAATAAAAAGTATTAAAACAGAAGATGCGAGGATTGTAGAAGATAAAACAGGAATTTTGGAAGAAGTCAGAGAATTCTATAAGCATTTATTTACCAAAAATGAGATAGTTTTAGAAGATGAGGAATTTGTATTAAGTAAAATACAGGTTAAAGTTAATGAGGGAGACAAAGAAATGTGTGAGAGTGAGATTACGGAATTAGAAATAGGAATTGCAATTGATCAACTGAAAAATGGTAAAAGTCCAGGAATAGATGGATTAACAGCTGAATTTTATAAGGTTTTTAAAGATGTGTTATGTCCAATTTTAAATGAAATATTTATAGATAATTTTAAAAAAGGGAATTTAACGAATAGTATGAAGAAAGGTATGGTGAAAATAATTTACAAGAAAAAAGGTGATAAGAGAGACCTGAAAAACTACAGACCACTAAGCATGTTGAATACAGATTATAAAATATTAGCCAAAATTTTAGCCAATCGATTGAAAATAGTAGTACCAAATATAATTACTACAAATCAAGCATATGCTGTTCTAAAAAGAGATATTACTGATGTCATTAACAATATAAGAGATATGATATGGTACATGAAGGAGGAGAAAGAAACAGGATATATAATAAGTGTGGATTTAGAAAAGGCTTTTGATAGAGTTGAACACAAATACTTGATACATGTGATGGAGAGATTTGGTTTTGGGGAGAATTTTTTAAAATGGATAAAATGTTTATATACAGATATAAGTAGTTGTGTAAAAGTGAATGGTTTTTTAACTAAAGATTTTAAAATAACGAGATCAATCAGACAAGGTTGTCCTATGTCAGCATTATTATACACTTTAGTATCTGAAGCTTTAGGACTGGCAGTAGACCAGGAAAAGAACATAAAAGGAATACGCATAAAAGGAGAAGAATCAGAACAAAAAATATTTCAATATGCAGATGACACGACATTGTTTGTAAAAGATATTAAAAGTATGGATAAAGCAATGGAAGTTTTAGAAAGATATTGTAAAGGAACAGGGGCAAAAGTTAATAAAGAAAAAACTACATACATGAAA
>NC_133362.1:73398767-73483767 GCF_049309525.1 Garra rufa | reverse complement strand
TGATAATTAAAGCAGTAGAAGATATAGTGGGAATTGGCAAACTTATTGGGCTTCGAAGGAAAACAAACAATGACTTTGAAATGACAATGGAAAATGAGATGGACTGTGAAGTGATGTTGGATGGAATTGTGATAAATGGTCAGATATGTGAAATCAGAAAATTGTGTGCAACGGAAAGAATGGTCTCCTTTTTAAATTTGCCCAGTTACATAGAGGATGAGGAAATCATTCAAAAATTGAACAGTTGGGGTGTAACTCCCATTCTTCCTGTGAGAAGGAGATATCACCCAGGAACAATAGTGGCAGATGGAACACGCTTTTTGAGAGTAAAGTTCCCAAAGGAGGTGGCATCTTTACCATACACAACAAAATTTATGACTGAGGAAGGAGTTCAGTATTTCAGAGTAATCCACGATAATCAACGGAAAACATGCAGGATCTGCACAAGTACTGAGCATGAGCTAAAGGACTGCCCTCAATTTCTCTGCAGGAATTGCCTGGAGCAGGGGCATTATGCGCGGGACTGTACAGCTCCACAGTGCCAAGGCTGCAACAGGGCAATGATAAGGTGCAGATGTGAGACGGACGATGAGGAAAATAAAGAAATGGATATGGAGATACAGGAAGAGATGGGAGGCACTCAAACTGAAACATCAAATCAAATATTAGAACAGACTGAAGGAGGAGATGACAAACAAACTCATGTAGAAGAGGAGGAGTATAACCTAGAGGAGAATGCAGTAAGGAGTGGGACTAAAGCATGTGAAATGGAGATGGACAAGGAGCCTGAAGAGAACAACAAGGTGGACTACCAAAAGACACATGGAAAAGAGAGAACTGAGGACAATGAAACAAAAGTGCAGTATGAGGTAAGAGAAACAGGAAATGGGGAGAAGAGCATTGAAACAGAAGTCAAGATAAAGGAAAGACTGAACAAAGGTTTAAAAACAAGAGTAAAAAGTGTTATAGACATTGAAAAGGTACTTAAGAAACAGAAAATAAGAAGAGAAGAGCGTAATGAAATGATGGAAAAGAGAAGAGCTGAAATGAGTGGTTCCACATTTGTAGCGTCGGGAGAAACTGAATTAGATTGATGAGTAGTTGTTTGTACACTCAACTCTTTCTTTTAATGAGTTCTTTATGGATTGCATCTCTGAATGCAAGAGGACTATCGAAACCTGAGAAATTTCAGAGATTGGTGTATTTGATTAAGGACTGTGATGTGTTATGTTTACAAGAAACTTTCTGGAATCAAGAGGTTGTGGAAGGTATGAAAAAGATCTGGGACGGAGAAATTTACTTTAACAATGATCAGAGTAAAAAAAGGGGAGTTGCAATACTAATTAGAAGGGGTGTGAGTAAAGAAATAAATGAAATATATTCTGACAAGAAGGGGAGAATAATGGCAGTAAAATTAATAAAGATGGATAAAGAAATAATAATATGTAACATACATGCACCAAACGAAGAGGGACAAAAGATAATTTTTTATAGGAATTTGAATGTATTAATTGAAGGATGGCAAAATGTTTTTTTGTTGGGTGATTTTAATACTGTATTAGAAAGAGTAGATGTTAGTGATTGTATGGTGTTTAGGAGGGATGGAGGAAGAAATGAATTATTTGAACTGATTAAAAAATATAACTTAATAGATGTTTGGAGAAAAAGAAATAGAGCTAAAAGGGAATTTTCAAGACAACAAATACATTGTGCTCGACACGCATTCGAAGCTTTAGCTCCACTGAGAGGCCACCGGACCAGACAGGCCCAACATGTTTACGATGGGTAACGGTGAGCTGTAATTGCGTTGCAGTTTAACGATACTTGTCTTGAGAACATATTGACAAAACAACAAACCTTCTGGCTCTGGCGCACTATCATCAGCAGACCGTTTTTTTGGCGAGGAAAAAAAAACCTAAACGAAACAAGGCTATATTTCTCAACAAAACTCTAAGCCTCCAGAGAGACTAGCAAAAATTGCCAAAGATAACTGTATTTCAAGTCATCCTGGCGGGGTATTGGGTAAAGTTTTCAACCAGCAATGATCGCGCCTCGGACAAACCTCATAGGCTACAATATTGCCTCTGCGAAAGAATGCAGGCGACGGTCGTGACCTTTTTCTGCACCTACGTGGATGTGAACCGACAAGGTGGTAGCAAGCTTTAAACTGCCGCACAAACAGTCTCCTGCCACGGGTTGCTGCACCGTGTTTCTACGGAACAGATTAGAGGTGTGTAAAAGACGGCTCATTCACTATTCCCTCTGTGCTCAAAACAGCCAGCTGAAAGCACGGCAGCAGCAGCTGAAAAGGTCCGCAGCATGGCCTATCTCGGTCAGCAAGGGGACGGGGTGGCCGAGTGGTTAAGGCGATGGACTGCTAATCCATTTTGCTCTGTGCAATGGTTGGAATCCATTCTTGTCGTTCGGTTCCTTTAGCACTGGACCTTAATCCGGGTCCTGGGGACCCCATGCTAAACTTTTTGTGTGTCCTCCTTATCTAACACACTCAGTTCAGTTCTTTGAGTTCTCTACTAATGAACTGATGATCTGAATCAGGAGTGCTAAATAAAAAATGTCACGTAAAATGACGAGGTGGCCGAGTGGTTAAGGCGATGGACTGCTAATCCATTGTGCTCTGCACGCGTGGGTTTGAATCCCATCCTCGTCGTTCGGCTCCTTTAGCAGTAATCCTCGGTCCTGGGGACCCCACTCTGCGCTTTTTGTGTCTTCCTTATCTGACACACTCAGTTCAGTTCACTGAGTGCTCTACTAATGAGCCGATGGTCTGAATCGGGAGTGTTAAATAAAAGGACCACGGAAAGTGACGGGGTGGTCGAGTGGTTAAGGCGATGCAAGGCTAATCCGTTGTGCTAGGCTCACCTTGGTTTGTGTGGGTTTGAATCCCGTCCTCTTCATTTGATGATTTAGCACCACTGAGAGCCCACCAGAACAGACAGGCCCAACCTGTTTACGATGGGTAGCGGTGAGCTGTGATTGTGCTGTAGTTTAATGATACCTGCAGCGAAGTCTTGAGAGCATATTGACAAAACAACAAATCTTCTGGCTCCGGCACGCTATGATCTGTAGACACCTCTTTGACGAGGACCAACAACCAGCCACTCTAACAAAACAAAGCAAAACTTTGTTTTTCAAGAAGCGTCCAGAGAGACCGGCAAAAACTGAGAAGCTGACTGTATTTCAAATCATCCAGATGGGATATCGGGGAAAGTTTACAACCAGCAATGATCACACCTCAGATAAACCACACAAGCTACAACATTGCCTCTGCGATAGAATACCGGTGACGGTCGTGACCTTTTCTTGCAGCTACGTGGATGTGATCCGACAAGGTGATAGCAAGCTGGATGAGTCCCAGAGACAGATCATCAGTGAAGACCTCTTCACCTAGACGGCCATCGACGCAAGACTGTGAAAACCAGATCCTCTCCAATCTGACACTGTGGCAACATGGAACTTTTGCATCTACATTAAAATTAGTCTGTTTGTTCTTATTCTGAGGTCACCGTAGCCGCCATATCCATTCTGTATTCCGATTAGATGGTCACTGCAGTCCCCCGGATCCAGTCCGTACCAAGAGCAGATGGTGGATCAGCACCTTCAGCCGAATGTCAGCGGATACCATGTCAACTAGATGAGCCCCAGAGACAGATCATCAGTAAAGAATGAATCCACATGCCACAGCAAACTCGAGCTGGTGAAAATGTTCACCAAACACCCGCCGCTGACTTCTTTTAAAAGAAGCCAGCTTATTGAAGGTGCACAGGATAAACGCCCTGAGAAAGCTGTGCCTCGCAACCCTAAGAATGGCATAGGCGCTAGTGGACACCTGACGCGCGTGCAAAACACCGGCATTTCACACGTCCCTGGGTGGGCTCGAACCACCAACCTTTCGGTTAACAGCCGAACGCGCTAACCAATTGCGCCACAGAGACAGACATTGCGCATCTGCTGCCGCGGGATCACGGTTGTAAAAGCAAGGGTTAGGGTTAGGGATTAGAATCGCACGTACTAACAGGCTGTTTTGAAAGATGTTTCCGGAGCTCGCAAAATCCACTTAGCCTGTGCGGAGAATGGGCACGCTGGAGCCCGCCACCCTGTTGGGAAGAAAGAGCGCCAACAGAGCCGCCCAACGTGGGGCTCGAACCCACGACCCTGAGATTAAGAGTCTCATGCTCTACCGACTGAGCTAGCCGGGCTGGTCGTGGTCTCCTTCACCGGGTCGGACGCAGTTTTCATCGGCTCCCAAATGACACAGGCGAAACGGAGGCTCTCGCGTTGTGCAAGACTGTCGAGCCGTCCCGTGGGTAGTGCTTAGAGCAGGCTTAGAGTTTTCTTCTGTCAGTTTTGACCCAATCTGTTATTGGGAAGCGCAGTTTGACCCAGCAGTGCGGGCCAACAACATGTTCTGTCTTGCCGCGTGAAGGCGGTTCAATGCTTTGGTCAGCGTATGGTTGAGATGTGATTTTCCACCAATTTGGGGCACCTTTCTTATGGAAATCAAGGATAAATCTATATAAGGATAAGGATAAATCTTCTATATTTCGGTGGTCTTTTGCAAACACTAGATTTATATGTCAGTTCCAACATAACACCGACTGTTACGCAACAGTCCCGGGATCGTTAATAGTTACGCCTCCAACATTTGCATCGCCCAATCATCGGTAACGTCAGTACATCAGTAAAACAAGGCAAGCCACTGAAGGGACACGGTTAGCTTAATGCTAGCGCTAGCCTGTTACATTGCAGTACAAAAGATATCACTTACCACATAAACAGAGAGATGACTGTGCTGATGATGGTGAATGATGGAGAAATAACTGCGCTGATGATGGCGAATGATTTACAGATCCAGAGTATCACCGAGAAGCAGCTGAACTTGTGTGGTAAGAAGCGCTCCCTCTGCATTATAACTTTACACAGAGCACATGGATCACAGTAATGAGACTAAAATGTCTGCGATACAAAACGGCAGATTCAACAAACCACATATTAAAAGCCGCTAGAGCTCCTAATTAAATAAATATTTTTATCAATGTGCCAGCTATAGAGATGAGCAGCTCTGTGAAACAGCCAATCGGAGCAGAGCTCATTAATATTCATGAAGCTTCCAAAAAAGGCAATAACAGAGCATTTCATTCTAGGGACAAATCCTAGGGTTGTAAATGGTCCTGTAAAACCGTTTCTGGAGATTGTTTGCCCTTTCCTATGCCATATACCTTCTATGCAGATATCAAAGAACAAATTAAAATATTCTCTCAATGCATTTTATGGCAACTTTAAGTTGATAGAACCAGCTGACATTTTAGCCTGACATTCTGAATATCAAGGATGGTGACACCCACCAACAAAAATGTAAAAAAAAAAAAAAAAAAATCTCAATCATAACGACTCATAAGATTTTTAATCTGATATTTACATTTTTCAGAGACCACTCTGACCATACTCTCTTCATCTATGCTGCTTAAATGCCACACAGAACGTTCATCAATGGTGTGGAGCATATGAAATAAACCATTACTCCACACCCGATTCACGCTCAGAAAAGAGTATCAAAGCTCATCATCGTAGTTTGGGAGACACTACACTTTTGAAACACATTTCCTAGTTAGAAACTATAGAAATGATCCCTGAAAGTATAGTCTTGACCACCATTTTGCAAAACCAGCTTAGGCGAGTTCTGACACTTTGAGTCTCAGAGATGGTTACAACCTAACAACAGAGATGAGAAAAGTTACATTTGAAACATCATTAGAGTCCTAAAATTTTGTTTGTAATTTTAGTTGGATGCAGTTTTCATTGGCCCCCAAATTACACAGGCGAAACTGAGGCTCTCGCGTTGTGCGAGACTGTCAACCCGTCCCGTGGGTAGGGCTTAAAGCAGGCTTAGAGATTTCTTCTGTCAGTTTTGACCCAATCTGTTTTTGGGAAGCGCAGTTTGACCCAGCAGTGCGGGCCAACAACATGTTCTGTTTTGCCGCGTGAAGGCGGTTTAATGCTTTGGACAGCGTATGGTTGAGATGTGATTTTCCACCAATTTGGGGCACCTTTCTTATGGAAATCAAGGATGATTTCATGGGAAATGGCAAACTGGTGTAGCGTTTGGCTAATAAGCTAAAGCTACAAAGGATGTACCGGTGCCCCGTCGTCCGAGCAGAATCCACATTCGGCCGTAATCGGAGGTTACTACTAACGTTCGATTGTGTCTCATAGGGAGTTTGGCGCAGGGCCTCAGTGGAAAACAGGCCCTCGGCGGCTGAAACAAAAGACGAAGAATGCATCCACATGCACATGAATCAGGAATGTTAAATAAAGAAACCCCGCCGGATGACGAGGTGGTCCAGTGGTTAAGGCGGTGGAAGGCTAATACATTGTGCTCGACACGCATTCGAAGCTTTAGCGCCACTGAGAGGCCACCGGACCAGACAGGCCCAACATGTTTACGATGGGTAACGGTGAGCTGTAATTGCGTTGCAGTTTAACGATACTTGTCTTGAGAACATATTGACAAAACAACAAACCTTCTGGCTCTGGCGCACTATCATCAGCAGACCGTTTTTTTGGCGAGGAAAAAAAAACCTAAACGAAACAAGGCTATATTTCTCAACAAAACTCTAAGCCTCCAGAGAGGCTAGCAAAAATTGCCAAAGATAACTGTATTTCAAGTCATCCTGGCGGGGTATTGGGTAAAGTTTTCAACCAGCAATGATCGCGCCTCGGACAAACCTCATAGGCTACAATATTGCCTCTGCGAAAGAATGCAGGCGACGGTCGTGACCTTTTTCTGCACCTACGTGGATGTGAACCGACAAGGTGGTAGCAAGCTTTAAACTGCCGCACAAACAGTCTCCTGCCACGGGTTGCTGCACCGTGTTTCTACGGAACAGATTAGAGGTGTGTAAAAGACGGCTCATTCACTATTCCCTCTGTGCTCAAAACAGCCAGCTGAAAGCACGGCAGCAGCAGCTGAAAAGGTCCGCAGCATGGCCTATCTCGGTCAGCAAGGGGACGGGGTGGCCGAGTGGTTAAGGCGATGGACTGCTAATCCATTTTGCTCTGTGCAATGGTTGGAATCCATTCTTGTCGTTCGGTTCCTTTAGCACTGGACCTTAATCCGGGTCCTGGGGACCCCATGCTAAACTTTTTGTGTGTCCTCCTTATCTAACACACTCAGTTCAGTTCTTTGAGTTCTCTACTAATGAACTGATGATCTGAATCAGGAGTGCTAAATAAAAAATGTCACGTAAAATGACGAGGTGGCCGAGTGGTTAAGGCGATGGACTGCTAATCCATTGTGCTCTGCACGCGTGGGTTCGAATCCCATCCTCGTCGTTCGGCTCCTTTAGCAGTAATCCTCGGTCCTGGGGACCCCACTCTGCGCTTTTTGTGTCTTCCTTATCTGACACACTCAGTTCAGTTCACTGAGTGCTCTACTAATGAGCCGATGGTCTGAATCGGGAGTGTTAAATAAAAGGACCACGGAAAGTGACGGGGTGGTCGAGTGGTTAAGGCGATGCAAGGCTAATCCGTTGTGCTAGGCTCACCTTGGTTTGTGTGGGTTTGAATCCCGTCCTCTTCATTTGATGATTTAGCACCACTGAGAGCCCACCAGAACAGACAGGCCCAACCTGTTTACGATGGGTAGCGGTGAGCTGTGATTGTGCTGTAGTTTAATGATACCTGCAGCGAAGTCTTGAGAGCATATTGACAAAACAACAAATCTTCTGGCTCCGGCACGCTATGATCTGTAGACACCTCTTTGACGAGGACCAACAACCAGCCACTCTAACAAAACGAAGCAAAACTTTGTTTTTCAAGAAGCGTCCAGAGAGACCGGCAAAAACTGAGAAGCTGACTGTATTTCAAATCATCCAGATGGGATATCGGGGAAAGTTTACAACCAGCAATGATCACACCTCAGATAAACCACACAAGCTACAACATTGCCTCTGCGATAGAATACCGGTGACGGTCGTGACCTTTTCTTGCAGCTACGTGGATGTGATCCGACAAGGTGATAGCAAGCTGGATGAGCCCCAGAGACAGATCATCAGTGAAGACCTCTTCACCTAGACGGCCATCGACGCAAGACTGTGAAAACCAGATCCTCTCCAATCTGACACTGTGGCAACATGGATCTTTTGCATCTACATTAAAATTAGTCTGTTTGTTCTTATTCTGAGGTCACCGTAGCCGCCATATCCATTCTGTATTCCGATTAGATGGTCACTGCAGTCCCCCGGATCCAGTCCGTACCAAGAGCAGATGGTGGATCAGCACCTTCAGCCGAATGTCAGCGGATACCATGTCAACTAGATGAGCCCCAGAGACAGATCATCAGTAAAGAATGAATCCACATGCCACAGCAAACTCGAGCTGGTGAAAATGTTCACCAAACACCCGCCACTGACTTCTTTTAAAAGAAGCCAGCTTATTGAAGGTGCACAGGATAAACGCCCTGAGAAAGCTGTGCCTCGCAACCCTAAGAATGGCATAGGCGCTAGTGGACACCTGACGCGCGTGCAAAACACCGGCATTTCACACGTCCCTGGGTGGGCTCGAACCACCAACCTTTCGGTTAACAGCCGAACGCACTAACCGATTGCGCCAAAGCTGGGGAACAATAGTCTGTTAAGGGGGGGGGAGAAAAGGAAGGAGGGGGGAGAAGGGGGAAAAGAGAAAAAGAAAGAAAAGAGAGAGAGAAAAGAAAAAAATTAGGAGAAAAGAAGTGAAAGGGAATTTTATCTCTTTGTCCTTTAAAGCAATGTTTTTGGAGTGTATATTTACAATAAATTATCTGAAAAAAAAAAAATGTTTTCTCTACTTTCCTGTACATTTATATGGGAGTAAGGATGATCACAAGCTTCCCAGTTCATATTACAGTGTTGCCATACATTGAAGTGTTTACTGAATGCTTTATTTATCAGTAATTATCACATAAATGATGTCCAAATGAATTAAATCATTTTTGAAATGACAAATTAATATTTTATAAGATTTATATTACTGATTATTGATATTTTATTCAAAGTTTTTGCACTTTAAATATATTTCGGCTGTAGTTATGTTCTAAAACTTACATATATTACATATCAGTTTTTGCAGGAGCACTCTGAGCGCCTGAAGTTGAAAAAAAAAATCAACTCTGAGCGGAAAAATGCCCAACCTCAGCTCTACCAGCTGAGCTATCGAAGGCACGGATCTGTGAGGTCCCAACCTCGGCCTATTATGTTTCTGCAGCTCGACTGCTGGCCAAAAAATGGCTTTCGACGCAGAAAGACGTGCAAACCCTTTTGAAGAGGCAAGCAAAGAGGAGCCCGCCTTCCAATACCGGGAGTCGAACCCGGGCACGCCTGGGTGAAAACCAGGAATCCTGACTGGTAGAAAAAAGGAGCCCGCCTTCCCATACTGGGAGTCGAACCCGGGCTGCCTGGGTGAAAACCAGGAATCCTGACTGGTAGCAAAAAGGAGCCCACCTTCCCATACCGGGAGTCGAACCCGGGCTGCCTGGGTGAAAACCAGGAATCCTGACCACTAGACCATATGGAAACTGGTCAGTGAAAGCCTTGTCTGTGTAAAAAAAAAAAGATTTTAAACTGCATTACGCAAAAATTTGGATTAGGCGGCGATCACACCGAACACGTTTTTGCCGTTGGAGGCGCCTCTTTTGAATGGTTTTCTGGTGGCAGTGTGCGTTCTGCACGCTGTTTATGCGCCACTGGCGCCTCACGTTTTTGTAGGAGCGCTCTGAGCGCCTGAAGTTGAAAAAAAAAAATCAACTCTGAGCGGAAAAATGCCCAACGTCATTCGCGTTCTTTTCCATTGTCCAATCGATTGAATGGAGAGGCGGGTCTTCTGTTGTGGTGACGAAAGTTTACCGTTGCTTAAAAAGTCCGGAGACTGCAAGAAATGGAGGAGAAACCTTTGGTGTCTATTGTGGGTAACCCGGAGCTGTATTATTTATGTTTCTGCTAATATGACAGTTTACTTAACAGCAAAAACTAAGATTTTAGAGCACTCGCGCTATAATCCTTTGATTTGACTGACAGGACAGCTGTTTTTGTCGTTGCTTAAAACTAAAATACGCGTTTGGTGTTTTTATTTAAACCTAAATAAGTTCGTCTACCAGCTGAGCTATCGAAGGCACGGGTCTGTGGGGTCCCAACCTCGGCCTATTATGTTTCTACAGCTCGACTGCTGGCCAAAAAATGGCTTTCGACGCAGAAAGACGTGCGGCCCGTTTTGAAGAGGCAAGCAAAGAGGAGCCCACCTTCCCATACCGGGAGTCGAAAACCAGGAATCCTGACCGCTAGACCATATGGGAACTGCTTAGTGATAGCCTTGTCCGGGTAAGAAAAAAAGATTCGAAAAATACTCATGCCATGCATTTGAAAAAACAAGCGTGGTCTTGCATTGTAACCCGTTATCTCAAGGAAAAACAGCCTATTGCCGATCTGTCAAGGTTCAGAAATGAAAAAAGCATGAGATTAACGATGAAACTGAGACACGCTTTTAACCGGGTAAGTTGCTGATTTTTGGCTAGTTCGGATTTAATTTCGTGTCCAACTTTTCCTCAGAGACCGGGTGGCACGTAGGAATAGGGCAACATTTCGGCAAGCCCGTGACATCAAAACCATACTGCATTACGCAAAAAGCAGAGAGCGAGCCAGCCAGGAGTCGAACCTAGAATCTTCTGATCCGTAGTCAGACACGTTATCCATTGCGCCACTGGCCCACCGTCTAGGATACCTCGTGCTTGCGCCCGACTTGTTGGTTTTCGACGTGACAGAAGCATGTATTGCTGTCTGCTTGTTCTCATTTTATTAGCAGGGCCGCGTTAGATATGCTCTTCCCTGTTGGTCTAGTGGTTAGGATTCGGCTAGTGGTTAGGATTCGGCACTCTCACCGCCGCGGCCCGGGTTCGATTCCCGGTCAGGCAATGCGCTTTTTCCCCCCTCCCCCCAACGGCGAACTGTGAAATCAAGCTCTGTTGGTCGCTTTCAGATGGCCGCCCCCCCCAAAAAAAAGGTGGGCACGTGAAAAACTACCTCCTTCGAGCCGGAGTCAAACCAGCAACCTAAGGATGTCCAACTCTCCTGCCTACAGTCCTCCGCTCTACCAGCTGAGCTATCGAAGGTACGGGTCTGTGGGGTCCCAACCTCGGCCTATTAAAAATTTGGATTAGGCGGCGATCACACCGAACGCGTTTTTGCCGTTGGAGGTGCCTGTTTTGAATGGTTTTCTGCTGGCAGTGAGCGCTCTGCGCGCTGTTTATGCGCCCCCGGCGCCTCACGTTTTTGCAGGAGCGCTCTGAGCGCCTGAAGTTGAAAAAAAAAAATCAACTCTGAGCGGAAAAATGCCCAACCTCAGCTCTACCAGCTGAGCTATCGAAGGCACGGATCTGTGAGGTCCCAACCTCGGCCTATTATATTTCTGCAGCTCGACTGCTGGCCAAAAAATGGCTTTCGACGCAGAAAGACGTGCGGACCGTTTTGAAGAGGCAAGCAAAGAAGAGCCCGCCTTCCAATACCGGTAGTCGAATCCGGGCCGCCTGGGTGAAAACCAGGAATCCTGACTGGTAGCAAAAAGGAGCCCGCCCTCCCATACCGGGAGTCGAACCCGGGCTGCCTGGGTGAAAACCAGGAATCCTGACCGCTAGACCATAGGGGAACTGGTCAGTGAAAGCCTTGTCCGTGTAAAAAAAAAAAAGATTTTAAACTGCATTACGCAAAAATTTGGATTAGGCGGCGATCACACCGAACGCGTTTTTGCCGTTGGAGGCGCCTGTTTTGAATGGTTTTCTGTTGGCAGTGAGCGCTCTGCGCGCTGTTTATGCGCCCCCGGCGCCTCACGTTTTTGCAGGAGCGCTCTGAGCGCCTGAAGTTGAAAAAAAAAAAATCAACTCTGAGCGCAAAAATGCCCAACGTCATTCGCGTTCTTTTCCATTGTCCAATCGATTGAATGGAGAGGCGGGTCTTCTGTTGTGGTGACGAAAGTTTACCGTTGCTTAAAGTAATTGATGTCTTTGTTGATTACTTAACAACACTCTGAAACACCCCCCAACTTTCACTGTAAAACACCTGTGACAAAATCTCACTGACAGAAAACCTTTGCGTAGAGGCCATTTTCGACTGAGAGAGCAATTCAATTGACAGTGGTTCTCGCAATACTACAGGTATGGTTGTGTTAGTTTTTTTTTTTTTTTTTATTATACTTAACATATAAAATTATAGTATATATTATAAAATCATAGCAAGCAAGGAGTCGAACCTAGAATCTTCTGATCCGTAGTCAGACGCGTTATCCATTTTTTTTTTTTATTAAGAAATTTCAAACATTAAAAATACAATAAAAGTAAAAGTTTTTCATAAACAAAACATTTTCACTGCACATTCCTTATACATACATTCAGAATTCCAGAATCTTCTGTCAGTTTCCACATCAAATCTTTTAAGGCACAACAAACGTGGGAAAAAAAAAAAAATGTTATTGTAAACCCAAATAATTTAATCAGAAAATAAATACAATCATTTTCACATTTAATCGTTTTCACGTTCTGGCAGCGTCCACAAAAGATCCTTTAAAACTTGATAAACTTGAAGTGTAAAGACATGATAAAATTCATTCAATCTGTTTTCACATTTAAAATACCCATGCAGTGTTTTAATGTACAGTTCTGTTTTTCTTTTAAACAAAGTCCAAACATCTAAAACCACTTTTTCTTTTTTAGCCACATTTCTTCTTTCCCATATTGCACTTTTCATTAAACTTATCCATAAGTTTATTAACTTTTTGTTTTTTCCCTTCTTTTCCCATCCAAACATCATCACTCTGTCCCATTCCATTACATTTTCGTCCCACCCCTCTGTCAAACCTTTAACCACTTCTTTACATTTCTTTAAAAATCCCTCCAATTCTTTACAGTATAAAAACATGTGTAAAATCCATTCCACTTCTTTTTGGCACACTTTACAAACAGCAGTTTGTTCTCTTTCAATCTTATATAAAACAGAGTCAGTGAAAATCACTTTATGTCTAAACATTCCAACTTTATCTCCACACATTTCCCTCTCATGTTTCTCCATATACATTCTTTCTTTAAATCTTTGAATTTTCTTTCCCAGTACTTATTTACAATCGGTTCTTTAAACAAATCATCTCTAAAAACAGCATATAAGATCCTGACAGTACAATCTTTAAACACATGCAGATTTTCCCCCACTCTTACAGAAATGTTTTTGTCTTTTGAGTCTTCTTCTGCATTGTTAACTCTTTCAATCCATTCTTTAGGTATTGCATTCTTTATATCTTCATACTTATTTTCTAATTCCTGTACATTGTATTCTTCCTTTGCTTCCTCCATCGTGTCCACAATATATTGTGTACTTAAAAAACCTTCTTTAAATTCATATAAGACATCTCTTATTTTTGTGATACCTACTCCCATCCATTTCCTAAAAAACAGTTCTTTCCCTTGTTTTAAAACGTTTTGATTTAAAAACAAAGGTTGGTTTAAAATTGCTTCTCTTCCACGTGGTTCATACTCAATTTTCGATAAAAACTTTCCCCATGCGCTAAACATTTCTCGGTAAAAATTTGGTAGTCCTTCAGTCATCCACATTTTAGTTTTCATCCACAATACGTCGTCTCCCATTTTAAAATCCCCACATTTGTTCAAAAAGTATTTCATTGTTTTCTTCCATTGTGTTTTATTCTCTTCGTTTAAGTATTTTTTTACAACTTTCACTCTTAAAGCATTTTTCTGCTGCTCCACGTCCATTAAATTCAAACCTCCCTTTTCCACCTCTCCTAGAATCGTATTATATGCAATTCTTGGCGGTTTTCCGTCCCATAAAAAATTCATAACACATTTCTTCAGCCTCTTTTCAATCCACACCGGTATATCAGTAACATATAAAACATACCATACTTTAGATATCATTAAGACATTCCATATTAAAACCTTTCCCTTCAAGTTTAGTGCTCTCATTTTCCAAAAGTTTAACCTCCGCTCTATCTCCATTATCAGCTGATCCCACATTTCGTCTCTTGTTTTCTTTTAATTTTTCCCCATTAAAATTCCTAAAATCTTCATTTCCTCCACTTCTTTAAAATCAAAACAATCTGTTACAACCATAGCTTTGCCAAATCTCATATACACTGTCTTATCCTCGTTTACTTTACTTCCTGATCCTCTACAGTATTCATTCAAAGCTTTCATGACCTCTTTAACACTTTCCTTCGTTTTAACTATAATTGTCGTGTCATCAGCATATTGAAAGATTTTCCCCTCTACCTCTTTATTTTCGATTTCTATTCCTATTATTCCTTTCTTCTGTTTTATTAATAGTCCCAGCGGTTCTGCCACGAGTGAATACAATAGAGCCAAAAGCGGACACCCTTGTCTAATCGATCTTGTAATTTTAAAACAATCTGTTAAAAAACCATTACATTTAATCTTTGTTAACGCACCTTTATATAAAATCTCAATCCATTTAGAAAAAATCTCTCCAAAACCAAATTCCCTTAAAACATCAAATAAATACTCATGCTCAACCCTATCAAAAGCCTTTTCAAAATCCACACTAATTATATACCCCTCTTCTTTCTTTTCTTTCATGTACCATATCATATCCCTTATACTCATTGTTATATCCGCAATGTCTCTTCCTTTGACTCCATACGCTTGGTTTGTCGTAATTATACTCGGTATTACTCCCTTTAATCTGTTTGCTAAAACCTTTGCTAAAATTTTAAGATCCGTGTTTAGCATCGTAATAGGTCTAAAACTTTTTAAATCTACTTTTTCCCCTTTTCTTTTATATATCAATTTCATTAACCCCATCCCTGTTCTTTCATTAATTTCTTCTTTTTCAAAAATCTCTTTAAAAACCCCATTTAAAATCATTGTTAAAACTCCCTTAAAACATACATAAAACTCAGCTCCCAATCCATCTATTCCTGAGCTTTTCCTTTTATTCAGTTCTCCTATTGCTCTTTCGATCTCCTCTTCTCTAATTTCTTGATCACACTCTTCTTTATCTTTCTCGTTTACTTTCGTTTTTATCAGCTTTAACAGTTTCTCTTCTTCCTCTTTTTGAACTCCTCTTGCACTAAACAAATCCTCATAGAAATACCTTATTTCCTCTAAGATCTTATCATTTGCTTCTACAATTTCTCCATTTTTCCCCTTATTTCTTTTATTGTTTCAGCTTTTCCTCTCTTTTTTCCAAATCAAAAAAAACTTTGTGCATTTTTCTCCCTCTACCACATATTTTGCTTTGCTCCTAAGCCTCGCTCCTTCAAATTTATTTTCTTCTATTTCTTTCCATTTCTCTTCCATTTCTTTTATCTTTTCTATATCTTTGATATCCTTTTTCAATTCCGTTTCCATACTCTCTTTTATTTCTCTTTCTTTGAACCTTTTACACTTCTGTGTTAAACTACAATATTTTATAGAGAACTTTTTATTAGAAATTTTACGTTTTCCCACCATATTCTTTTATCCTCTTTATACAATTTGTTTTCCATTTCCTTCTCTATAATTTCTTTAACTCTCAATACATAACCTTCATCTTTTAAAATCTGTGTATTTAAAATCCAAACTCCCGGTCCTTGTTGCGTTTTACCCCCGTCCAAGCTAAAAAATAAAAACTTATGGTCACTGAAACTGGTTTCCTCGTACTTAATCTTTTCGATAAGATTCTCCATTCTTCTTTTGCATAAAATAAAGTCGATTATAGTTTGGCATACAAAATTCCCTACTATTTGTCTCCTTGAAAATCCTTTTTTTCTTTCATTTCTTTCTCTCCAAACATCTATTATATTATTTTCTTCCATTAGAATTTTTAATTCATTCCTCCCCATATCTCCTTTAAAAACCATTTCTTCTGCCATATCTTGTTTACTAAAAACAGTATTAAAATCTCCCATCATTATTATTTCCTTGTACTTGTTTACAATATTTCTTAAAACAGAAAAAAAATATTTTTTCTTTTCCTTCTCCAGGTGCATGTACATTTACCAAACACAAAATTTTCCCCTCATATTTCATCTCTATCATTAAACATTTACCTATTGAATCCTTATACACAATTTTACTTTCTTTAAACACATCATCCTTCATTAAAAAAGCAACACCTCTCCCAGATCTCCCATCTCCATTGTTATATAAAACTCCTCCATCCCACCTCTTCTTAATATCAAACATCACATTTTGATTCCAGTTTGTTTCTTGTAAGGCAATAATATCTTGGTATTTGCATTTTTCTTGTACTCTCGTAAATTTACCCATATCCATCAGTCCTCTTGCATTAAAATTAACACAATCTAAAACCATTAAAAGATAAAAGAAAAATAAATTAATTAAATCACTTAAAAAAAACATATCATTAGTCCATTTCACTTGCCTCTTTTAATACTTCATATCTGTTCTTCCCTAACTCTTTGTTCACAAGACTTTTCCTTATTCCTTCTAAGTTTGGTTTTACCTTGAGTTTACGCCTTCTTCTATTTGTGATCGCTGTTCTTTTCTCTTTTCCTTCACATGTACTGTTTGAGTCCTCTTTTCCTTCCTTCACTTTTTCCAGTCTTTCAGATGAATCCACTTGTTCCAGTAGTCCTTCCTCCTGCTCCGTTTGCTCTGAATTTCCTTTATCCTCTTTATTTTGGATCTCCTTTAACTGTTCATTGTTATCTTGTTCCTCCATCATACTCTCTGTGTTCCCATCAGTAGTTCTTTCATCTTCAATCTCTGTCACCCCTTGTAAATTATCATCGCTTGGTTTTTCCAACTCAATCGGCTCTCCGTAACTTTCGTTTATTTCCTCTCCCTCCTCACTCCGTTCTGGCACAGCGTCATCTTCCCCCTCCGACGCGTTGTCTCGTTCATGCACCTGCCCGTTCATATGAGTCACGTCTTGCTCAAACCAGCATTCACATTTAGTTAAAACTTTTTGGCAATCCGGGCATCTCACCGCGTTACACTCTCTCGCAAAATGTCCTCTCTCCTCACATTTATAGCATTTAAAGTCAGGGCAGTCTTTCATGATATGTTCAGGGCTCATACACAGCCGACAGGTTTTAATCTGATGGCTGTGCATCACCCTAAAATATACTGAAATCCTTCAGCTGTATCTAGCTTTGTGCTATATGGGAGAGAGGCAACCTCCTTAGGAAAACTAGACTTAATAAATCTCGTTCCATCTTCAATGGTCGTGCCCGGATACACTCGTCTTTTGATGCCCGAAATAGGGGTAACTCCCCACCCTTCCAATTTTTCTAAAATCACTCGATCGTCTATATAAACAGGCAGGTGCATGAACGAAACAACATAGTCTCTATTTTGGAGCCTTTTAACTTCACACATTGTTTCCTTGATTTTTAATCCTTCCACCAACGCCTCCACGTCTTCCACATTTTCTACAGTCACTTCATATCCTTTGTTTTGCTTTGGTCTTAAAATGGATGACAAACCCAGACATCTCCTCTGGGTTCAGGACCTCGTGGCGCAACGGTAGCGCGTCTGGCTCCAAATCACCTTGAGGTCAGAGTGATTTCTTGTTGACTTCTAATGTGAAAAGAGGTCCTGTCGTTGTGTGCTGCAGTGGTTTCCAATCCAACCGCTCTGTATGTCTCCCTTATTAAACACACCTGATTCAGATCATTAGTTCGTTAGGAGAGAGCTCCATGAACTCATTCGGTTGTGTCAGAAAAAGGAGACAGACAAAATATGCAGGGCCACGTTTTCAGAGTCATCGTAACCCTAAGTTGATTGTAACTCTATTGGTTTCAATGCGTCTACGTTGTATTAAGGATTGGAATGCTTTTGGGAAACACAGCCCAGAGCAGGGGGTCCCCAGGATCAGGATTGAAAATCACCAGTGTACTGTGATAGATTTGTATCTTGACCTGTTATTTTTATTAAGCCTGAGATCTCATGTAATAACCATTCCTGTCGTTGTGTACTGTGACAGATCTGCCTCTTGATATGTTACATTTTCATATCTTGCCCTGCAATCTCTGAAGAAATCGTGGAAACATCTACGTGCCGAATTCAAAAGCCAGCTCCTTCGAGCCGGAATCTAACCAGTGACCTAAGGATAGCCAATGTATCATCTACAGTCCTCGGCTCTACCAGCTGAGCTATCGAAGGCAGGATGACAAAAGGTGGCTTAAGCAGGAAACACCAGATAGGTTTGTGGTGTCTTGGGGTACAACGGAAGCATGGCTGAATCCAGATCAGACGGTTGCATGTTCCAATCACATCAGTTGATCTCTTCTTGACATCCATAGTATAAAGTCTACAGCCCTTTACCGTGACTGATTTGCAAATTGAATCAAAGCAATTAAGCAAGGAACGCCGACTTGTTTTCTCGACCTCGTGGCGTGTTCCAATTATGTTGAGGTCAAGCGATCTGTTCTTGACTTTGTGAGTGTAAAGACTAGCTGATTTGCATAGTTTATCAAAGTGCTTAAGCATGAAATTTAATTTTATTTATTTAATATTCATTACCATTCTGTTGGCACAATTGCAAAATAAAAACAAATTGGCAAATGATTGCTTTTTGTTTTTTACTTTTATTTTAATTTTATTTGCCTTTGCATTTATTGTTGTTTGAAAACGCATTTAATATTTAATTTTATTTATGTAACATTCATTACAGTATTGTCGGAATAATTGCAAAATAAAAACAAACTGGGAAGTTATTGCTTTTTGTTTTTTACTTTTATTTTCATTTTATTTACCTTTTCATTTATTGTTGTTTAAAAACTTATTTAATATTTAATTTTATTTATTTAATATTCATTATTGTATTGTTGGAATTATTTATTTACAGTTTTTTTCAGTCGCTAACAAGCGTTTGTCCAACCAGTTGTCACATTTTCAAAACTTTAAACACAATTAGCACAGCATCGGTCTTTTGTGGCCATACCATTCACACATTTCATGTCGTTTTCACCCAATATGCAGTCAGTGAACACCTTTTCACAATGCTTACATTTTCTTAACAGACAAGCTATACCTCCCAACAAAATTATGGATCATTTTTGTAGTATTTACTAGGGATGTAACGGTATTGTAAATACCGTCGTACCGCAATAGCAAATTTTTTCGATACTACCGTGGTCGCATGGCTCGATAAAACAATAGGTCTTCTGAGAAAAGTTTGCTCAGGCGAATGGAGCGAACGGGAGGTAGCGGGAACTACAATTCCCATCAGCCCAGGCGTGGCCATCATCCTTTGCGGTCTGTTGTCGCTACAGAGTATAGGTGCGTTCGAGATGCACTACACTAGCCTGCCGCCGGCTGGCGAGAGCAGCCGCTTGCAGTCGGGGGAGGAGTGAAGAGACGGCCGTCAAGTCGGACACTTATAGACGATGAGACTGTATTTCAAACATACACAAAAAAAAGGAATAAAGAAAAAGAAGAAATGAAACTACATAAGATAAATAAATAAAAGAAAAAAGTTACCCTATCATTTATTCTATATGCTACAATCGTTTTGCTTTTTTGTTGATCATATCAAGTATGTGAGTTACTTTAATGTAATGAAATATGACGCTTATTATTTGTATCTTGGTTTTGTAGTTAGCTATAGGACATTTTTCAATTTTTATAAGCAGTTTATTCAGTGTAGTGAAGCCTCTCACAACATCCATTAAAAAACGGCCTCTGGTTGACCAGTTTTTTTTTTTTTTTTAACTCTTATACAATAAGAATATATATTTACCATATCGCCTAGTCTTCATTTTTATCAATAATGTTTTGTTTGAATATCAGATATTCGATATAAAGATTGATTACACACGTGAACTTTTTTAAGAAAAACACGCAGCACACGACGTGCTTGTCATCACATAATCTGACCAATGAGAATAAAGTGTGTCGTCATCAAGGCTTTCGCAGTCGGTTTTAAGCAACTGCAGCGCCTGACCTCTGCGACTGCTCTCGTTTTGCTCTCACGTTACTTTGATGGCACACGTGATCGAAAGGCGGCTGCAGCGCCGATCAAAGTCGGACAAATGATCTTACCAGAATGCATTGTTTTGTAAGGCGGCAGCCGATTTCTTTCGGCGCCGCATTAAGTCGAACGCACCTTATGTGAGCGGACTGGAGTGAAGCGGTGTGATTCTGAATGGAGGGAGGAGCGGATGTTTGAAAAGTCGGAGCGTCGTGGTTTTAACTCGCTCCAAGACAGCTCCATCATGAGAACAACTCATGCCAACGGTCCGTAATATAACTGCATATTAAGCAGGAATTCACATGCTAAACATATTTCGCTTGATAGAGATGGATCACTCAAATCAGAAATAATGTGAAGGCTACGATAACGGCAATGGACATCATATGAGCGGTAAATTATAGTTCACAAGTATGTTCTTCCTAGATACTTAATATTTTCAGGTGAAAGCATCATTTAAACAGGGACAGCACTTATTCACATGCAATCACTCTGTTAAACAAATGTAATGGTATCCGATTTCGAATGAGCAGAAATCTGTAAGAAATGCAGCGATCCATAAACATAACTGACGAAAAATGTATTTTTATTTTCATTACAAACTTTGTACTGCATAAAGCAGCAATTATACTATCTTAATGCTGATGTTATTAGCTTGGAAGCTGGAGCGGGGCGATTATTAAAAGCACAGAGCACGGAGGGGAAATTGTTGCCGCTCCACTCCGCTCACATACTCTGGTCCCAAGTGAGAGGGTTTTTTCTGTTGCAGGGGACATTGTAAATGCCCAGAGATCCCAGCTTTTACCAGATAATGTTAATATGCCTATTTTACTTTAAAAAAAACATGTCTCTGTCTGAATAAGTGAGTGTGTGAGTGAATGAGGTGATTGTTCTCAAATACTCATTCAGCACATGGGCCAACTGCAATATAGGCTGCTATTTTTATTTTTTCATAGTTTTCAAGAATACTAAATTGAAACTTTAATTTTTTTTACATGGTTTAATAATTTGTTGTTATTAAAATTGAAGTTCCTGTTTCAAAGTGATAGATGGCTAATTGTGTGCCATTGATATGTTCAGTGTTCATGTAAACTGTTTAATAAGCACTTCTGGCACTTTTTTCGAGTCTCTTCATTAGTTTTGTTTTTCCTGTAAATGATTCAATAAATACCGTACCGTGACATTCATATCGAGGTATTACCGTACCGTGAAATTTTGATACCGTTACATCCCTAGTATTTACGAATGTTAACACACAACATCCCACAATAGCAAAAACAATATTCCAAACTTTAGATACAGTATAAAAACCTCTGCTTCTGCAATGATATCAGTTCAAAAACAATATCAATATATCTCAGCTGATAATACAGTTTTTCTCGATTGCTAAGACACATTTCTTGAAAGCTGCTCTCCTTTTCTCTAAACTGTGAACACAAAACCCAATTTTCAAGCTACATTCACAAAACCTCAGACTCTTCTTGCAAAACCAAACTTTCACCTCAAAACAGTTCAATCCATGCTCAAAACTGAACTAAGTTGTCAAATCGTGCCCCAAGTCAATCAAAATTAAAAACACTACTGAACAGACACTAAACACTACGTAGAAAAATAGAAAACACAATCCTCAGGACACAAAGCTGGAGAAATAAATATTTATTGTTCAGTGTAGGCTAAATGCATGTTGCAAAACAAAGAAAACCTGTGCATTTAGCACTTGTATAAAAAGAGAAAACAGAAATCTTGTGCATTTACACGTAGCACTTGTAAAAACAAACAGAAATCGGATGCATTTGCCACTTGCGTACAGTAAGCCCATGTAAAAAATAAAGTACAAAAATATACAAATAAGTGCATTACTCAGCCACAGTCATCTTGCGTGGTGTCTTTGTTTAACACTCCCGAATCATGTGCATGTGGATGCCTTCTTCGTCTTTTGTTTCAGCCGCCGAGGGTCTGTTTTCCACTGAGGCCCTGCATTAAAATCCCTATGAGACACAATCGAACGTTATTAGTAACCTCCGATTACGGCCGAATGTGGATTCTGCTCGGACGGCGGGGCACCGGTACATCCTTTGTAGCTTTAGCTTATTAGCCAAACGCTACAGCAGTTTGCCATTTCCCCTGAAATCATCCGTGATTTCCTTGAGAAAGGTGCCCCAAATTGGTGGAAAATCACATCTCAACCATACGGTGTCCAAAGCATTGAACCGCCTTCACGCGGCAAAACAGAACGTGTTGTTGGCCCGCACTGCTGGGTCAAACTGCCCTTCCCAAAAACAGATCGGGTCAAAACTGACAGAAGAAAACTCTAAGCCTGCTCTAAGCCTGTTAGTGCGAGTGATTCTAATCCCTAACACTAACCCTAACCCTTGCTTTTACACCGATTTTACGGCGGCAGCAAGCACCAGAGGCTGAGCAGGATCGTCTGTTTCCGCGGCCGTCTCCTCGTCCAATCGCGTCGCTCGCCGTCCATTGTGAGAATGGACGAGGCGCCAATCGCATCACTCGAGCTCCATTGTTGAGAGCCACTCACCGCGCTTAGTTTCATTCTAAGTCAGGTTCAAAAATCAGACGAACGGAATATAGGATAACTTTTCAATGTAAGTAATACATGTTTTCTACTTTCCTCCTCTCTGTTTACAATGACAAATCACAAACTTTTGACTCGCGAATTGCCCATAATGAAACAGTTTAAATGAAATCTTACTTTCTAAAGTCTATTTGCACTTTCTTAAGTTCGATTTAAATGGGGGAAAAAACGCGTTTCAGCAGTAAGTGCAGTCATCCCTTATGACAATCTACCTTGTTTTTACTATAGTGAAAGCGTAGTAACCATGTTGTGTTTTTGGCTGATCGATTACAACTGTATGAACACAGTCTTACTATAAATGAAAATCTGAATGAACAGCAACAACAAAAAACGTTGTGCTTGTGTTTGTCGTCATTTACCATGGCTTTACTATAGTGAAAGTGTAGTAATCATGTTTTCTTTTCATGACTTGCCTAAAATCTCACATATTAAACATAATTGTGCCTGTAATCGTACTTATTAAACTCAGTTTACTCGTTCTTTAAGTGTAAACACAGTCTTACTATAAATAATCAAGTAATTTACCATGCTTTTACTATAGTGAAAGTGTAGTAATCATGTTTTGTTTCCATCATTAACCTATAATCTCACATATAAAACACCATTTGCCTGTAGTTTTGCATAGTAAACACATCTATTCTATTTAAAGTTTGATTTGGATTTAAAAATGCACATTACTAACTATTATTTTCCTATTATATTTAGATGAGCACTAAGCCAAAGAGCCACAAGGCCATGGGTGTTGGCGAGTGGATGGCCAGGTTGAGGACTTTTGCCAGCTCTGGGGTTCGTCCGTCTGGAGGCAACAGAACAGCACCACGGCAGCAGAAGTGGTACAACCTCTGCCAGAAGGTAAAGTTGCCTGTATCTCATTGTAGAATATGAATGTGTACATTATTTGTCAAACATTTTTACACGTGACTGTGTTTAATGTTTTTGAAAGAAGTGTCTTTTGCTCATTCAGCCTGCATTTATTTGATCCAAAATCCAGAAAAAACAGCAATATAATTTGTACTGCATATTTGTATTTATTTTTTAATGAAAACTGTGATACGTTTTGCAGAATTCATTGATGAATAAAAAGTTAAAAACAACAGAATTAATTTCTTTAAAAAAATTTTTTTGAACAGTACTATATATCGTTACAGAAGATTTTATATTTGATTTCTAATGCTGTTCTTAATATAACTTTTTACTGATTTCTAAAATGATTGCTAAATTTATTCAGCGTTGATGACAAAAAAAATTTAATTTAAAGTACATGTAACTGTAAATTTAAACTGTATTAACATTTTATAATATTATTAATGTTTTTTATATTTTCTATTTAATAAATGCAGGACTGATGAACATAAGACACATCTTTCAAAAACATTAAAAATAGTAATGTGTCCAAACTTTTGACTGATCCTGTATTTGTGTGTTTTCTTTTATTATTATTTTTTTCATAGGAGAACTGCTTGGTGTTGACTACCTCCTGCGTCAGACTGGACATCCCCTGGTAGTGGACCCTGACTCAGAAGAGACAGAGAACATGCTGGAGGATGTGGATGAAGGTGAGAATGAAGAAGACGAGGGCTTCAGGGTGGACCAAACATTTGACATTACTGAGTCGAGTCTTACTGATGACCCAAGCTTCTCTCTGTCCTCCACTCAGCCTGATGCCTCCTCCACGCCAGGTGCCTCAGCATCTCCTGACAAGTCTGTGGTATGTAAATGTCTCGTTTAATGTATGTATGTAATTATGTTTTATGTAATACTGTAAAATTTCTAGGGAAAACATAATAATTTGTGCTGACCTGTAGCTTTTTGTCTGAAGTTGACAAAAAAAAAAAAACATCTAGAAAAATATATATATTTATTTTTTTTGTTTTTTTTTTGTCCCACTTCACTGTACTCATAATGTTGTTGATTTCATTTTTTTCTTTTTGTTGTATTTTTCTCACAGGCTTTGGATAGTGCTGGTGTGCTGGACAAAGTGGACAGCCTTGCAGAGTATCTTGTGGAGCTCAGGAATCAGCCATCTCTGGCTCTCACCAACTATCAGGTCAGTTTCTCTTCTTGACCTGTCATATGTTAACACTACCACTTGTTTTGTTTTCTCATTTGCCTTGTATTATATGTTCTCTCTGCTTAGGTGAGCAATATAGTTGGCAGAACCTGCTGGATTTCGGGGTGGAGAGCGTGAAGAGGCAGACATTCACCACCGCTGCCCCACGTGCCCAGTGGCCAGATTGTTGTCGCCTGATAGAGATCATTTCAAGCTCTGTGCCATCCATAAGAGTCCAAAAAAGAAAGGGGATAAAGTTTTATTTATGTGTATTGTTTTCTGCTTTCTGTTCTTTTGCACTTGCAATGAATGCACTAGTGCCATGTAGAAAGTATTGTTAAGAGGTATTATTCTGTTTTCTGCACATGCAACATAAGGCCGCGTTCACACTTGGCGTCTTTTTTGACAAGAAAAAGTTGACTAGGGCGTTTTTTTAGTAAAAAAAAAAGCTGGCAGCGTTCTGTTACAAAAAGCAGCCGAGTGCGTCTTTAGTTGCTATAACAACAGCTGCAACAGTAGCGTAGTGCTGTGTGGTGAAGGAATGTCGAGAAAGAGCCTCTTTGTGATGTATATTATGATAGAGTTGTTTACTCCTTGTGCTCCGAAACTAGTACGATAAGTTTATTTACCGGCAACTTCTCCAGTTTTTTTTTCTTGTTGTTTTTGTTGTTATGGAAACGATAGGTCCCGCTACTCGCTTGTCATTGGTCAGCTGTCAAAAAAGCGCTTGACGTAGGGCGTTTTCTTCAAAAAAGTTCAACTTTTTTCAACTTAAAAAGAAGCTCTGAGCTGCAGAAAAAGACGCCGGCGGTGGCGTTTAAAAAAGCGCTCAGGGCTTTTTTGAAAAGACGGTTTACTCCATAGGATTAGAATGTAAAACAGACGCTGGCAGTTTGGAAAAGGACGCCAAGTGTGAACACGGCCTAACTATAAGAATAAAAATGTAAAAAAAAAAAAAGAATAATGAATAATTGGCTATGACTGATTGAAAAATAAGAGTTTGGTCATGATCAAATAACTCTTTTTGTTTGTCATTGTTACAGTATCATTAAACAGTTATACGCCTTTTAAAAATGTTGATACAATTTGGGATGATTTAATAAATAAATGTAAAATTTTTTGTACCATAAGTTTTAGAACACAACTACAGCCGAAATATATTTAAAGTAAACTTTGAATAAAATATCAATAATCAGTAATATAAATTTAATAAAATATTACTTTGTCATTTCAAAAATGATTTCATTCATTTGGACATCATTTATGTGATAATTACTGATAAATAAAACATTCAGTAAACACTTCAATGTATGGCAACACTGTAATATGACCTGGGAAGCTTGTGATCATCCTTACTCCCATATAAATGTACAGGAAAATAGAGAAAACATTTTTTTTTCAGATAATTTATTGTAAATATAAACTCCAAAAACATTGCTTTAAAGGACAAAGAGATAAAATTCCCTTTCACTTCTTTTCTCCTCATTTTTGCTGATCCACCATCTGCTCTTGGTACGGACTGGATCCGGGGGACTGCACTGACCATCACAGTGTCAGATTGGAGAGGATCTGGTTTTCACAGTCTTGCGTCGATGGCCGTCTAGGTGAAGAGGTCTTCACTGATGATCTGTCTCTGTGGCTCATCCAGCTTGCTACCACCTTGTCGGTTCACATCCACGTAGGTGCACCAAAAGGTCACGACCGTCACTGGTTTTCTATTGCAGAGGTAATGTTGTAGCTTGTGTGGTGGGATCATTGCTGGTTGAAAACTTTCCCCCCGATATCCCATTGGGATGATTTGAAATAAAGTCAGCTTTGACAGTTTTTGTCGTTCTCTCTGGACGCTTCTTGAAAAAGATACTTCTGCTTCGTTTTGTTGGAGTGGCTGGTTGTTGGTCCTCGTCAAAGAGGTGTCTACAGATCATAGCGTGCCGGAGCCAGAAGATTTGTTGTTTTGTCAATATGTACTCAAGACTTCGCTGCAGGTATCATTAAAGTACAGCACAATTACAGCTCACCGCTACCCATCGTAAACAGGTTGGGCCTGTCTGTTCTGGTGGGCTCTCAGTGGTGCTAAATCATCAAATGAAGAGGATGGGATTCAAACCCACACAAACCAAGGTGTGCCGAGCACAACGGATTAGCCTTGCATCGCCTTAACCACTCGACCACCTCGTCACTTTCCGTGGTCCTTTTATTTAACACTCCCGATTCAGACCATCAGCTCATTAGTAGAGCACTCAGTGAACTGAACTGAGTGTGTCAGATAAGGAGGACACTCAAAAAGTGCAGAGTGGGGTCCCCAGGACTACTGCTAAAGGAGCCGAACGACGAGGATGGGATTCGAACCCACGCGTGCAGAGCACAATGGATTAGCAGTCCATCGCCTTAACCCAGGGCCGCTGCTGGCCAAATGGGTGCCCTAAGCAGAAATTTACCCAAATATTACAGAAGTAAAAATAAAATAATAAAAAAACACCTACTATAGGGGCCAAAACAGAACTTTATTCAAATAAAAGTAAATGGTAAATACATAAATAAATTGTATCATTTATAAATTACAATTGCAGCTCTACAGCAAAAAATACAAACTAAAATTACACTTTAAATAAAACATTTAAAAATGTGAAATCTTAATAAAATAAACAATAATAAACTGAAATAAAATCAACACTGTCATCTGCTGGAGCTTTCCAAAGTTCAAAATTTACAAAGGCACACTTCTGCTTTTTCTTAAGGCAAGGTCGTAAATGAGCTGTTCATATGATAAAGCCTTTGCTATTTGACAATAAAGCAGACAAGGGTTATGATGTCCACATATTTTTGTTGAGGAAATGATAGGAAAGATTATGTGGATATTTTAATTAAATGTTTGGTCAATATTAAACAAGGAATTCGATCATCATGTAAGTGTATAACAACTGCATTTACCAGGCCTTTGGTGCCCTTTTCAGGCATTTCTATTAAAATTGTAATGTAAACTGTTATTATATTATGTATTTTAACACTGTTATTTAATTACACTATATGGTCATTATTAATCAGTAATCATAATTACCATAATTGTTTTAATATAATGCATTTTAAGTCATTTTGTTTACTTAGATCTGCCTGTATTCATATTAAGAAAGATGCGTTAGTCGTGAAATTATTACCGACATTAAAACACATTATTAACGTCGACAGAATAATATAAAGTTTCTCAGGATTATGAAAGTACCTGAAAGTGATGCAGGGGCTTCTTCTTGGGCTTTTTTTTTTTCTTTCGTTACTCGGCGCCGGACTGTTGATGTCTCTTTCCAGGACCAGGCATATTTTCATCAATTATTATCATCATTTTTGGCCAAATAGGCAGCCGTAAACAGAGGTGAGGGCGCGTCACCGCGCAGATGCTGCATGTCACCACGTGTGCTTACTAGACTAGTATGCGTTCACCGTAAAATGCAATATATCAATTTATATTTTTATATTTTGGTTTATTTGTGTATGTATATTATTAATATTAATTTATTATTATAATATACAAAAAACGATTTTTTTTGAGCAGCTGGGATGGTGCCCCCCGGGAGTTGGTGCGTACTCTGCGTATAGGGAGCGGCGGTACTGCCTTAACCACTCGGCCACCTCGTCATTTTACGTGGCATTTTTTATTTAGCACTCCTGATTCAGATCATCAGTTCATTAGTAGAGAACTCTAAGAACTGAACTGAGTGTGTTAGATAAGGAGGACACACAAAAAGTTTAGCATGGGGTCCCCAGGACCTGGATTAAAGTCCAGTGCTAAAGGAACCGAACAACAAGATTGGGATTCCAACCATTGCACAGAGCACAACGGATTAGCAGTCCATCGCCTTAACCACTCGGCCACCCCGTCCCCTTGCTGACCGAGATAGGCCATGCTGCGGACCTTTTCAGCTGCTGTTTTGAGCACAGAGGGAACAGTGAATTAGCCGTCTTTTACACACCTCTAATCTGTTCCGTGGAAACACGGTGCAGCAACCCGTGCCATGTTTAAAGCTTGCTACCACCTTGTCGGTTCACATCCACGTAGGTGCACCAAAAGGTCATGACCGTCGCTGGAATTCTTTTGCAGAGGCAATATTGTAGCCTATGAGGTTTATCCGAGGCGCGATCATTGCTGGTTGAAAACTTTACCCAATACCCCGCCAGAATGACTTGAAATACAGTTAGCTTTGGCAATTTTTGCTAGCCTCTCTAGAGGCATTTTAATAAAACTTTAATTGAACTCAACCACAGCATAACCTAAATAAAGGGAAAAGTCTTAACATATATAATAAACATATAACAAAACACTTTTGTCTTAGGTGCAGATTGGCATTGAGAAATATGAGATGCCTCAGCTTTGATGGGCTGATGCGATTTCTCCTCTCTGTAATTATTTGTCCTGTTTTTGAGAAGACTCTCTGAGGGCACCAATGTTGCAACAATGCATGTCTTCCTACCATTACCTTAACCAGGCATCTGCACTGAGCTTTGCAGTCTCCAACATCATTGAAATGCAGCCAGATGCTGCTGCTTTTTCGTTTTTCACTAATTTTTTTCACTTTCTCCCAATGTACTCGCATTTAATGCCGTCTCTCCCGCTTCTCTCTGTCGCTCTGTGTACCTGGCCTGTTCCACTACACTCGCTATCTTTAAACACGCACCCCCTTTCCTTCTTTCTCATAATGGTATGATCCCGGCCCTACTTACGGCGGAAGATTCGGCTCTCCCCGACGGGAGTCGGTTCTTCTCATTCGCTACAAAGAATCGGCTCTTAGAGCCGACTCGTTCGCGAACGACACATCACTAGTTAAAATACGGGAGATTTACGGGAAAATACTATTACGTGAGGATGGCAGGAACGCAGGGTAAAATACGGGACTTTCCCGGCCAAAACGGTATACTTGACAGGTATGCATATAAAACGATCATGTTCATTCATAACTTTGCGTGCAAATCAACCTTTGATGATATAATAGTAAACAAAAGCAGACAGCGTAAAGTTTAATGACGACCAACGGAGCGAAGCGGGCGTTTTCGCTCAACAACTAATTGGATATCATTATTAAAGGCACCAAAAACGTAAGCTATAAGGTAATAAATATAAAAAAAGTAGCTTACCTTTGATAGATGTGCTGAATAAACTGAACGAGGCAGATCTTCACTGAATGTATTTCACGCTCCGAGTCAGTATGAAAATGGCGACTTCAAACTTCCCGGGGAGGCGAAACACGGAAGAGCGCCACTAGAGCGTCAGTGGACAAAAGAATATTGCATCCGTAGTGGTTTAGCACTACCATTGAGAATGAATGGGAAACGGTTTAGGGCCGTTTAGCTAAACTATCCACAGACCGGGGTTCGATTCCCCGACGGGGAGACCCAGCTCTTTGCTGCTGCTGAACCACTCATCCAAAAGTTTTTGGTGCTGACAGAGGTCACAGAAGGAGTTCTGCTTCAACGTCAGCCAGAGCCAAAACAAATGCGTTGGCCGGGAATCGAACCCAGGTCAACTGCTTGGAAGGCAGCTATGCTCACCACTATACCACCAACGCAACCACCCACCTCCAGCTTTTAGCCATCTGAAAAGAATGCTTGAAATGCACAATAGGGCAAAAGGAGCTGAAGCCATCTTTGTTTCTATCCCGTCATGTACGAGAGAGTGCTGTCTTTCCATGCGGGCTAAAGAAATCTGGAGCTGCGATGCAGAAAGCGCAAAGGCCGCAAGTACAGAACGTGATGAGGCGCGCTTCGTTCCACTGTCCATTGACTGGTGGCCAGTTTCACTCTTGACACTCCAATACAGCTCAGTTGTAAGCAGGAACCCCAAAAACAAAGATCACCCGCAAAGGCTCCTCTCCACGGAAACCTTTACTAAAAGGCAAATGATTAAAACTGCTCATTATGAACTTCTTGCACCATTTACTTCTCTGTCCAGGCTGAATAAATGTTAGCAAACTGTTGTGAAAGGAGTCCATTCTTTCAATGTCACTGTTCCAAACTTGCCAGGAGGAGCCTATCTGTCTCTGGCCTAATAGTCTGTGGCCTTCATCCTGTAGTGCCACAAACTGTAAGCAGACAGAGAATGCACATTTTCTGCTGTTGTGCAGTTGGCCCGGATAGCTCAGTTGGTAGAGCATCAGAGTTTTAATCTGAGGGTCCAGGGTTCAAGCCCCTGTGCGGGTGACAAGCTGTCAGTTTGCTGAGGCCTCCCCTCATGAACTGAATTAAAATGTCTAACTCTTGAGAGGTACCTTAAATTTGAGGTCGCCCCTGAGCCAATGGATCCAGTGAACCTGTATGTTGGGGCACTGCTGAGCAGTATGCTTCGAATATGCCTACTTACCTACTATATAGTAGGAAAAAAAGAGTACGTGAAGAAAGAAGTACGTTCGAAACCTCAGTTTTCATAAAAGAGTAGGCGAGAAATCCCCGGATGTCCTACTGCTTCAGCCCAGATTCTGAAGTGTTCATCTGATGCACACTTTTCAATCCCAGCAGGCCACAGGAGGCCAAAACGTCTTCATCGAACGTGATTGGGAACCGCAACGAGAGTGTTTACAAATGTGAGTATACAAACCAAAACACGGTTCCCTGTCTTAAAATTGTATTTGTTGAGCTACTGTATCGTAAACTGCTGATTTGCATAAGGTGTCAATACGTGTAACGTTAAAGTATATTTGTGATTCCGCTGTAAAACACGTTTTATTACGTATAGCGACCATAGCATCTTAAAGATGATTACTAAATGTTTAACAACTGACAGGAACATGTTCTGAGAGAATTAAATGAGCACAGCACAACACCAAACAGACATCTAAACGAGTGATGGACGTTGTGTGAGTTTATGTAGAATTCTCTGTTGTCAACACTGCTTTAGATTAATGTAATGTAAATAAACATATAGTTAGTAAACAAGTAAACATGAGTTATCTATTTCATTTGTCTAATAGTACTGTTGATAAATTCAGGAACATTTGTATTGGATACAAAGCCAATTAACACAACAGCTACCTCATAAATGTAGTTTTGAGCACATGAATCAGAGGGAACTGAAACTTGTGTGGATGTTACAGGGACAGATGAGACAAGTATGCTTGTCCTGTGAAGAGTGACTGATGAAGCAGTGCTGCCAGATATTTTGCGGTGGAGCAGGACCTGAAAGGAAAGGTGACAGCAGCATTTGTGGGGGAAAAAGTTAAATCTGTAACTTAATATAAAGTTTGGTAATTTTGTTACTTCTAATACAGAGATCTAATGAAATTGTGCTGTTAAAATGACAACTTTTGTATTGTATTTGTGCATCTTTGTATGATCTGAAATGTCTGCTGCAGACTGGTGTGTGCATCGAGAAAAGAGAAATCCACAGCAGCATCCTGGAAATGGTCAAGTGCCATCGATGAGACCCTCCATCACTCCACCTGCTCTTTGTCTCATCTGGACCAGATGTTGCTGTGGTCTCTTCATCCTCAGAGACCAAAGAGACAGAGAGAGCATCTAGAGAAAGACTAAAATACCAATATGTCTGAATAAAGCTTTGTTCCATGTGTCTTTATTTATGTTCATGGTTACTTTATTATTTTACTCATATATCCATGTTGTTGTCAGTAAATAAAATATAAGTTTCATTAACATATGCATTAATTAATTACTTGATTAAAAAAACATGCTTGTTTTACTAAAAAATATAATTAATTATAGGTCAGCATTTATCATTATTATTGATCAGTGCATTCTGAGGTAATCTTAATTTCTAAATAGTAATACTTGCATTTTTTGAGTGTAAAATCTTTAAAAAACACCTCCAAACACAAGATCTTCAAGCAGCTGATCCACGTCTCCTTTGTGCAGATATTGCAAACATGGAGGAAGATGTACTAGGTAGGGTTGTTGTGTTACTGATGCTATGAGGTGTTTGAGCACCTGTTGTGCTTATTTTCATTTTATTACTAATACTACCTAACTTACAATTACAGGCTCAGGGAAAGATGGTATTTATCTTAAACAATGAACAATCATAATGAGAAAAACTAAAAACATAACTATTAGGCTTGCTTACATCATAGTATGCAATTATATACACTGGGAAATATGATTAAATATCTCTGAATAATCAAAATATTCACATCATCATTAATCAAAAATTGAATTTGTTTTTGTTATTGATAAGCCTCAGGGATGAAAAGAGAAATTCAACAAGAATTTAAGCTAGCTTTGCGTGTGGATAAACAATTTTGAATACAAAACAAAATAAATAACTTATTTAAAAAATAAAGAATTTGGGTTTTCCTGACAAAAATTATTTCTTTAAGAATTAAAAAATACAAAAACCTAAATGAACCCAAAACGTATCTGTTATACTACAATCACAATAAAAGAACAGCTGTTTCTTCAACATGACCACAAAATGGACAAATTTCATCAATATCAAAATATTTATAGAAAGATGAATTAAACCTGTCGCTATATGTTCAGTTGTTGCACTTGTTATAACGTCGTTGGTCACATGATAACGTCAACATGGCGGAAGACGTGCAGATCACATCCATACTCAAAGAGATTTGGCTGTAGAGTACGTACTCTTTTAGCGCTCGTTAAGTAAGTACTTATTGAAATTAAGTACCTACTCATTGAGTATGCGGTTTCGAACGCACCCACTGTGAATGAATTGGACTTTTATTTTGCTCTGGTGGTGTGACGTCATTAAGATGAGCCGCTCTCCTCATCTGTTGTGATTCACCTGAAGAAAGGTTCGTGGTTTTAAAGCTTTTAAATCAATGAATTAAAGCGTTTTTTACAAGTTACGTAAAATAAATGCATCATTCTTAAATATAACATTGTAATGCTTTATTTAGTGTTAGTTAAAGCGTTAGCCTTTAGTAACAGAGAAGGTGCGTCTCAGTTCTCTCTCTATATCATGAATCAATCGTGTGATGATAGAATCTGGCTGCGTCCGAAATCGCCTACTTCTCTACTATTTAGTAGGGAAAAGCAGTAGGCGAGCAAATAAGTATGTCCGAATCCTAAGTATTTATAAAAGAGTAGGCGAGAATTAGTAGGCGAATGCACTACTTCTCGCGAGATTCGGGTGTACGTCTACTTAAAGTGCGTCCGAATATGCCTACTTTAGTGATGTGACGTTTGACACCGAAGCTTCGAAGCTTGTATCAAAAAAACGAAACATCTCACAGTGAAGCACTGTACCGGAGCTTGATTCGTTTTGTCCATAACCACGTGACCTGTGACGTCCGAAGCTTCGTTTTCGCACACAACCACGTGACTGCTTCATATTCTGATTCAAATAACGCGAACCCCTTTTGCAAGTATCAAGTGTCATTCACTTTTTGTTAAGAATAAATCATAATACGAATAAATATGTACATGTGTAGTTTTGTGCATATTCATTTTGTAGTTATCCTTGCTTCACAAGCACTTCTAATTAACACTAATATTAGTCAAAATTATTCTTAATTTACTTTGAACATATATGCCTACATGAACCATGCTTATACTTGTATAATTTTATTAAAACGTTTATTTACAGATCAATTCGAGTAAAATTACTGTAAAATTTCTGACATAGCACAAATTGATGTGTTTAATGAAACTGTCCAAAATCGCTTTAAGATCTGGGACGCGAAAGCAGCTTTTCCCACCTTTGTCCACAAGATGTCATTAGTGTGCAACATGTTGAAAAGCTTCGAGTAACGAACCTTTTTACGATACAGTTGAGGGGAAAGCCTCGGTGCTTCGAAAAGCTTCATTTTCCCATCACTAGCCTACTTAACTACTATATAGTAGGGAAAAAAGAGTACGTGAAGAAAGAAGTACGTCCGAAACCTCAGTATTCACAAAAGAGTAGGCGAGAAATCCCCGGATGTCCTACTGCTTCAGCCCAGATCCTGAAGTCTTCATCGATGGATACTTTTCAATCCCAGGAGTCCACAGGAGGCCAAAACGTCATCATCGAACGTGATTGAGAACCACGGCGAGGGTGTTTACAAATGTGAGTATTACAACCAAAACACGGTTCCCTGTCTTAAAAATCATATTTGTTGAGCTACTTTATCGTAAACTGTTGATTTGCATAAGGTGCCAAGATGTTATACAGTATGCTATAGTTAGTATATTTGTGATTTCGCTGTTAAAACATGTTTTATGACGTATAGCGAACATTAAGCTTCAGGTAGCACACGCACGTCTTTAAAAGCGGATTTACATAAAACATATACATTTTAAAGACGTTTAATAAATGTCTATTTAACAAATGACAGGAAAATGTTCTAGACTAGAGCAACACAAAACACAAAACATCTGAGTGAGTGATGGACGTTATGTGAGAATTCACTGTCACTGCTTTACATTAATGTAAGTAATGTAAATAAACACATATACATATAGTAGGCCTAACTGAACTTCAAATTCATTTCAAATAGAGCTATAACAGAACTTTTCTGATTCTTGATTTATGTGCCTTTGTTGCAGATGTTTTGTGGTGGAGCAGGACCTGAAAGGAAAGGTGACTGCAGCATTTTTGGGGAAAAGTAAAATCCGAAACTTAATATAAAGATCGATCATTTTGTAACTTCCAATACAGAGATCTAATGACACTGTGCTGTTAAAATGACAGTTTTTGTATTATATTTGTGCATCTTTGTATGATCTGAAATGTCTGCAGACTGGTGTGTGCAGTGACAAAGGAGAAATCCACAGCAGCATCCTGGAAATGAGACCCTCCATCACTCCACCTGCCCTTTGTTTCATCTGGACCAGAAGTTGCTGCGGTCTCTTCATCAAAAAGACTAGAAGACCAATATGTTTAATAAAGCTTTGTTCCATGTGTATTTATTTATGTTCATGGTTACTTTTATTATTTTACTAATTTATTCATGTTTCCTGATGTTGTCAGTAAATAAAATATAACATTTTCATAAGCCTATGCATTTATTCATTACTTCATTGAAAAAAACAACAACATTATGCTTGTTTAACTAAAAATATCATGAATTATTAGTCAGCATTTATCATTATTATTGTTGGTAAGTGTTGGAGTGGGCTAGCAATGCATTCTAAAGTTATTTTAATTTCTAAATAGTAATACTTAAATTTTTCGAGTGTAAAATCAACAGTCTTCTCCAAAGGTAAGATCTTTGAGCAACTGATCGACGTCTCTTTTGTGCAGATGTTGTAAACATGGAGGAGAGCGTACTGGGTAGGGTTGTCATGTTACTGATGCCATGAGGTGTCGCTGTCGCTCCAATTTTTGTATTATTATTACTTCAGAATTTATAATTCCATACAAACTCAGGGAAAGACTTAAGTATCTTTAACAAAGAACAATCATGACAGAAAACATAACTATAAAAGGTTTGCGTACATAGTACAAGATTAGATACAGAAAAAAAATATTAAATATATTTGAATATTCATAAAATCGCAATGAATTAAAAATTGCCTTTGTTTTTGTTATTTATTTATTATTATTTTAAGTTTCAGGGATGAAAGGACAGAAATTCAGCAAGAAAAAGGAAAACAAATCAGATCTAAGCTAGTTTTGCACAATGTTGCCCATTAACATATTCAAGACAACAAATTTGGGGGTTTTAGTCATTTTAGTATTGTTAAAAATATAAAAACTTCAATCAATCCAAAATAAGCAAATTTCATCAACATCAAAATGTTTACAGATAGATGAATTAAATCCGTCGCTCATATCATTTCATGTTGCGCTTGTTATAACGTCATAGGTCACGTGATAACGTCAACATGGCGGAACACATCCATACTCAACGAGATTTGGCTGTTGAGTAGGTACTCTTTTAGCGCTCGTTAAGTAAGTACTTATTGAAATTAAGTACCTACTCATTGAGTAGGCGATTTCGGACGCAGCCACACACACGTTCACAGTCACCTGATTACTGATTACTCACCTGTATCCAATCATCTCCCCTATATATACCCGGACTGGTTCATTCCTCGTTGTCTGATCTACAGATCACACCCCTGCATTCGCTCTTCCCGTGGACTCTATGTTTACCTGGTTCTCCTGTTGGATTTACTTACATGAACGCTGGACATTTCAGATAAGAACAATCTCTTCAATACCTGCTTCATTATACTTACCAAACCTGTTAATAAACTTACCTTTTATATTTTATACTCACCTCCCTGTGTGCTGTGACATCCGGTGCGTGAATAAGAACGTGGTATTTTTCCATCATCGAAACTAATTACATCAGAAACAAAGATTTAGTGTATAGAAGTGTAACTGACTTGACTGAAATGTACTTTCATGTTTTTGTATTCATTTTATTTCTTAGTTATGAAAAGTATAAAAGTAAAGATAGCCTACCTAGGTGTCACGTATCTGGTCTTCCCTGTCATCATGAACTCTTGCACCACACTTCATGGACTTCATTCCCCACAAGCCACTGCACCAATCACTGCATTCACCTGGCCCTTGTTTCTCACTGCTCTGATTAGTTCTCACAGCTGCACCTCATCACACTGACTGCATTTAAGCCACTCACACACACAGCCACCTTGCGAAGTCTTATTGTTCCTATGGTCATAATTCTAAGCGTGTTTCTCTGTGTTGGATTATCTGTGTATGACTCTGGACTGTGTACCCCGTTGATGATTCCTGCTTCCTGCCATTGCGACCATTGCATGTCTATCGAACTGTTTCCCGGATTACCTACATTGTTCCTGTTTTCTGGTGATTATTCTTGCCTGTCGACACTTCTCAATAAAGCCTTGCAAATGGACCCGCACGTCTCTGACTCCTCCCTGTGACACTAGGTATTATAAATAATTTATTAAAAAATATATATTTAAATTAGTTTATAGTATTTTAACATGATTATGCTCGGATTACCTGTTGATTAGGTTCCTCTCCTTTAAGTGTCATGTGTTTGTGGAGGATGGTCTGTCAGTCTCCCCTCCCAATTAAAAAAAATAAAAATATAATAATAATAATAATAACAAAATAAGCATCATCTACATGTAGTAGATGTAGTATTTTGATTATTTATGTATTTTGTCATGTTTATGTATTTATTTGATTACTTAAAGAGATATTAATGGGTTAATAAGCTAGGCATTAATACAAAGGTAATTTCTTGTAAAATTATATTCAAAATAAATTAAAAACCCACCTACTGTTTGTTACATGTCTCCTTGTGTTTCTGGTCTTTGTCATTGTTCTGATTTGGTTTCTCCCTTTGTCTCCTCCTGTTGTTCTGCTGTAGTTGGTTTCTTCCTGATTATTGTGTACACCTGTCCTTGTCATCAGTCACCCTTTATAAGTCGTTTGTCCCCCAGTTTCATTGTGTCGTCTTGAAGTTATGTTATTTGAGTTTACCTGGATTCCCTATTCTTTATAAATAAACACGTTTGTGGATTTACGTCTGACTCTTCAAGTTTTCACTCTGGCTCCGTGTCAACCCACAAATCTAACAGAAGACGACGCCAAAACATGACGGCTGAAGAAAGACTGTGGAGTTTACGGCAGGGTGGTCAGGAGTTGGAACAGTATGTGGTGGATTTCATTGAGCTATACCATCAGGTGAGCTGGCCCGACGCCTCTATCGGCATCGTGTTTTGTTTTGGGGCTGGACAAAGATACTATCCATTGTGATCTCTCTGTTTAAACTGCTCTAATTTCGAGATAGAATAAATAGAGAATGCTAGTCAGATGCATCGTCCAGCCCCCTCAGAAGCACGGCACATCGCACCAGCTCACCCGAAGCCAAGAACCGCCATATACCGCTCCAACAGCTCAGACTGCCTGCCATGTCCCGAACGCCCTAAATTCCCAATCATTTCCCAAAGCTCCATAGTCTCCCTCAGTCCAGTACCACAAACCGCTGCCCAGCACTCAGCACAACAGGCTGCAATGCCAGAGTCTGCCCGCAAGATGGCTGCAACGCCAGAGTCTGCACGCATCATGGCCGCCCTCACAGCTGCTGTTCCTGCACAGTCAAGTCAAGTCACAGCTGATGTTGTCCCTGCTAAGTCAAGTCACATGGCAGCTGAGGTTCACGTGACAGGTCAAGACACAGCTTCACTTCCTGAGTCAAGTCAAGACACAGCCTCACTTCCTGAGTCAAGTCAAGTCAAGACACAGCCTCACTTCCTGAGTCAAGTCAAGTCAAGACGCAGCCTCACTTTCTGAGTCAAGTCAAGACGCAGCCTCACTTTCTGAGTCAAGTCAAGACACAGCCTCACTTTCTGAGTCAAGTCAAGACACAGCCTCACTTTCTGAGTCAAGTCAAGACACAGTTTCGCATTCTGAGTCAAGCCAGGCCACAGCTTTGCATTCTGAGTCAAGCAAAGACGCAGCTTCGCATCCTGAGTCAAGCAAAGACACAGCAGCACCTCCTGAGTCAAGTCAAGTCACAGCTGTTCCAGCAAGCTGTTTCTTCAAAGCCAAAACAGGTCAAAGATGTTCCCTCAGAGTCAAGTCAAGTCACAGCAGTATTTTCAACATTGGGTCAAGTCACAGCAGTTTCTCCAACTTCAAGTCAAGTCACAGCTATTTCTACCTCAAGTCAAGTCACAGCAGTATCTTCAACTTCAAGTCAAGTCACAGCTGATGTTGTCCCTGCTAAGTCAAGTCACATGGCAGCTGAGGTTCACGTGACAGGTCAAGACACAGCTTCACTTCCTGAGTCAAGTCAAGACACAGCCTCACTTCCTGAGTCAAGTCAAGACACAGCCTCACTTCCTGAGTCAAGTCAAGTCAAGACAAGACGCAGCCTCACTTTCTGAGTCAAGACAAGACACAGCCTCACTTTCTGAGTCAAGTCAAGACACAGCCTCACTTTCTGAGTCAAGTCAAGACACAGTTTCGCATCCTGAGTCAAGCCAGGCCACAGCTTTGCATTCTGAGTCAAGCAAAGACGCAGCTTCGCATCCTGAGTCAAGCAAAGACACAGCAGCACCTCCTGAGTCAAGTCAAGTCGCAGCTGTTCCAGCAAGGTTAAGTCTAGTCACAGCTGTTTCTTCAAAGCCAAATCAAGTCAAAGATGTTCCCTCAGAGTCAAGTCAAGTCACAGCAGTATTTTCAACATTGGGTCAAGTCACAGCAGTTTCTTCAACTTCAAGTCAAGTCACAGCTATTTCTACCTCAAGTCAAGTCACAGCAGTATTTTCAACTTCAAGTCAAGTCACAGCTGTTTCAACGTCAAGTCACAGCGGTTCCTTCAAAGCCAAATCAAGTCAAAGATGTTCCCTCGGAGTCAAGTCAAGTCACAGCTGTTTCTTCATCAAGTCAAATTACAGTTGTTCCCTCAAGGTCAAGTCACAGCTGTTCCTGTACAGTACAATCACGTCACAGATGTTGTTCCTGCTAAGTCAAGTCACATTGCAACTGAAATTCATGCGACGGGCTAAGTCGCTGTTCCTTCAGAACCAAGTCAAGTCACAGCAGCACTTCCTGAGTCAAGACAAGACACAGCTGAACATCCAGAATCAAGTCAAGGTTCCAAGACAAGTCAAGTTACAGCTGTGTTTCCTGAATCAAGTCAAGGTTCCGAGTCAAGCCAAGTCTGGGCTGTCGTTCCTGAGTTCCCGGCCGAGACGGCCTCTGTTCCTGAGTTCCCGGCTCAAATGGCCGGCAAGCCTAAATCCCTGACCAAGATTACCGCCGTTCCTGAATCCCCGGCCAAGATGGCCACCAAGCCTGAATCTCCAGCCAAGAAAACGCTCTTGAGTGTACTTATACCTGTCTTGTTATACCATAAAAAATGGCTGTATCCTACAATTGTATTTAAATACATGAGAGATATGCTACCCAAAGTCTTGTATTTGCCTGACCTAATATTGCAGCACTTGTTAGAATGTCAGAAGCTCCTGGTCTGCATAAATTAAAGTTATTTGCACCAGTAAATTTAAACAGTTAGTCTGGAGCCATTGGAAAATTATGAACAACCAGCACTTCATAATTAATAATACTGCTATGTAGACTACATCATGATGAGTATCTTTTCTAATATTTATTAGTTTATTATAGTGTAAACTGAAATATTATACTGTGTTTTACAGAGAAGACATAAGACACATCTGGAGGAATACTGTCAACTGACTTCAACAGCCTGCAAGAGGCCATCAGAAGGTGGAACAGGCTTCAAGGCGAAGCAACTGAAGCTGCTGGAGACCAAGCAGGTGTCTCAGAAGACGGTTGATCGGGCTATCCTCCGCTTCATCATTCAAGGTCTCCAGTCCTTCTCCCTGGTTGAGAAACCATCCTTCCAAGACCTTATTGTAGAATTACAACCAAGTAGTGCTGTCATGTCACGCACAACTGTGCGGCGCAAGATTGATTCAGCTACATCTAAAATGAAAGTTCAGCTGCCTTATGCCTTATTCTCTTTATGTCATAATTTTCTTTACCAATAAAGCCATTTCAAGGAACAAAGATGAATAATCATCTCAATCACAATGCAAATTCAAAGCATTTGGAGGCTTTGTAAAGAGTCTATTTCCTCATTGATGTCACAGTTCTTCCAAAACTTTTAATTATTTAGTTCTTAAATCACAGATTATGACGGCGTGAATACATCTTTTAACGACTGCCACCAGAAAACAATACATAGAAAAATAAACCATACTGACAATACTTTTTTTAAGAATCAAAATATAAATCTTACATTATTTACTCACCTAATTTGCTGCTGCTGCATCACTCACTCAGTTTGGAAAGTTAGTGAGAGATAGAAAAGTTGCAACTAACGTTACACAGCCACCGTCACAGCCAAAAAAAGTAGTTTTTTGGTTGGTCACACCGCAAGGTGCTACTGGCCTCAGAGCTTCTCCCTTGCTGACAAAGAAAGGTCTAAATAAATAAATGTCATATCTGGAGATAAATAAATGTCGACATAATGCATAAACAAATATGAAATTAAGCAAATGATCAATAAACCTGGAAAGAAACACTTGTGGACAATAATGTCATAATATATGAATGATAGGTGTAATACATATGGGAACACATAATACATAAATAAAACTATAAATAATACAATTTGAAAATTTTAGAAAAATAATATTTTCTCATTTTTAATATACATTTTAATATGTATTTCACCAAGAAAAAAAAAAACTCTGAATACTGTTGTCATGTTTTATTATTCGAAAATGTTTCCTTTTTGTAAATAAATATGCACTTCTCGGATTGTAGACACGCGTGAACAGGACTTTTATTTTTGATCTGGTGATGTGACGTCATAAGGCTGCAGCGCGCTCCTGCAACAGTGTTTCAGCTGAAGAAAGGTTTGTAGTCTTAACCATTTAAAGTGTTTAAATTCCTACAAATCGTTCCATCTATTTTATGTCGCTTACAAGCGATGTAAACGTAATAATTATTGAATGCAACATGCTAATATTTTATCTAATAATGACCGTTATTTTGTGAGTAAAGCGCATCCACAGATCAGTCTGATTTCTCTCTCTGTAGGGATTTAGATTAGCCTAGAAATCTAGACGCACCCTAGCGGCAGCAAAAATTATTTTGCAGCCAGGTGGGTCTAGACACTCTCAATAGACCTTCTAGCTGCAAAAACCCAAATTGGGTCAGGCCAATCACAACGCGTATAGAGTAGGCGGGGCGGGCTTAACATATGACGACAGAGTTGCGACGGCTGCTTGAAAAACAAAGAATGGCGGCTGCAGCTGTCGAACAGCGGTCTTTCGAATCGGCTTTGGCCGCGACTCTGGAGGACTTGGAGTTAAGTTTTTCTTTAAGAAACGAGCAAAGAACGGCACTTAAGTCATTTTTAAAAAAGGAAGATGTGTTTGGAATTTTGCCGACTGGATACGGAAAAAGCTTAATATACCAATTACTACGTCACCTTCTTCGTTGCTCTGATTGGTTGAAGCGCTATCCTATTGCGTGCATAGGGATTTTGAGAGACAACAGTTTATCCCGCCCCTCGGAGTAAGCCGCGTCTATGGAGAGTTTCCAGACTAAACATCTTGATGTAAGTCTGGCTCGCCAGGCTAGATTTAGATCATAAACACGAACAACAAACTCCGAGTCAATTGAGTCAGTTGATTCACAAAATGTTTCGCTGAGAGACCTGCTGCTCAAAACAGTGTCAGTGCAACGAGAAGAAACACAAACATGTGTAACGACAACTTTGACAAACAATTACAAATTTTTTTGTTGTTGTTGACAATCTTAAAATACAATAGCCATTTTAATGATTAACGTAATATACTAAATATAATATTAAAAATTAAATACCTGACATGAATTTGAGTGTTTGTCTATTCAGATCATTTAAGTCCATTAACTATCACTGTGACTCCCTTTGCCTTCATTAACAGATAATGTGCGTCTCATTTCTCTCTCTCTATCATGAATCAATCGTGTGATAAGTGATGAGAGAAACTGAGAATCCGAATCATTTGAATCGAATCTTTTGTGAAATGATTCAGTGATTCGATTCAGCGGCACGCGGACTACAAACGAGTGAAACACAACCGAGAATGATTTCATGAAAGTGTAATATATTAGATATGATAAATAATCGAATACCAAATGTAGATCAAAAATAGCCTGCCTAAATATGAACGTTCTGTGTAATATGTATCAGGGCTTAAAAACGGAAAAAAAATCCATTCGGTTCACTCCGAGCAGAATCGATATTATAACGTTTCTGTTTTTGCGTTCCTCATTAAACAATACGTTCCGAGAACGGTTTTCTAGAAAAAATACCGGTTAATAACGTTATTTTATTGCACAGCACGATAGATAGATAGATAGATAGATAGATAGATAGATAGATAGATAGATAGATAGTGTGTGCCTTTTAATAACATGTTTGGCATTATGTTTACAAATGATTAAACCAAATTCCGTGTTCATGTCATTTGAACTTCTCGTCTTTAAAACCGAAAGTAAACGAGTTCACAACCAGGGTTTGAAAATTAGCGCGGTCCGAAGTAAGGTGTTAAAAAAATTGTGCTATATTAACACCCTCAAATGCACTACATATAGCCTAGGGTCAGAAGATTTTTTTTTATGAAAGTACAATGTTGCCAGATATTGCTACGAAAAACAAGCAATTACAAAAATAGAGAAAAGGATATCCGAAATAAGTTCAAAGCTTGTGTTTTTTAAACAAGATTAATATATCAGTAACACTAACGTTCAACTTTCCACTTTATAAACGTCCCAAAGTGTCACACTAAATTGGAAAAATACACGTATAATAGGTGGATCTGGCAACAAACGGAGGCTGCACACGCGCTCTCAAGCCCCGTTCACTGCGCTAGCTTCTCGCATCAACGTGAATTAAAGGTTTAAACGGCTTAATAATCATTCAGAGAGCTTGGCATTTTATTTTTGAATATACAAAAATGACCAAGGGCCGGACCTCGATGACCTCATAGCTGGCTACGGCCGTGCCTGGAAACGCGTTACAAATGAGCTAATAATTTTTTTTAAACAATTTTCTTGTTTGATAATACTATAGCGAAATAAGCCCCTTCAAGACCATCCGCTTCACATTCTGACCACACGGCTTTAATCTGCGATAAAAACCTGTTGACTTAATTATTCCTTACCTAATATGCATAGCCTATTATAGGCTATTTTCACTCAAACAAAAGAGAACTAAAAACAATAGACAATTTTAACTATAAGTTTTAATTAGGCTACAATAACTTAAACCTAAACATACCTTTGCACATGAAACAGCCAGGTGTTTGGTAACCTTAAGCTCGTCGCATCAGAAAGGGCTCTGCTTATGACGTCTGCTTCGCGGGCATTTCACGGTGTATGCGTCACCGTCGCATTTGCGCACACAATTTGAATTCATGTTTTTGGTCTGCCAAATTGATATAATAAAGAGAACGATAAAAATACCGTTATTAACCGGTTAATTTGGAATTTCTGTTTCTGTTCAGAACGATTAAAATTGATTTTGTTTTCGTTTTTGTTCCTGTTCCTGTTTAATGTCATTTGTTTTCGTTTTTCGTTTTCGTTCCTTAAACCGGTTCAGAGCCCTGATATGTATATATCAAGTCTCTAACCTCTGTCTTATTAGTGCACTGATTGCTGAACTAGCAGCTGATTGAGACACACAGAGATTTAGTTTGCATGCATTTTTCTTTTTATTCATTTTTCTCATCTTAAACAGGACAAAGTGTTCAAACGCACAGAAAAATTCCAGGGGAATCAGCAGAGATCCACGTGACACACTATTATAAAGATGGTGTTTATTAAAGTGGAGAGTGAAGACATGAAGATTGAAGAAACATTCAGAGTCAAACATGAAGATACTGAGGAACAAACAAATATGGTGTTTATTGAAGAGGAGATTGAAGACGTTAGGATTGAAGAGGCATTCAGAGTCAAACATGAAGAGACAGAGGAACAAACAGGTAGGTTTTTATTCTCAAAGCTGAACTGAGTTGTATTTATGAATAATGTAATGTGGAGACATTCAACAGAAGTGTTTAGATCACATGACAAATACTAACACTTAATATCTTGCTTTCACAGTGTGCATTTGTTATGACGTCATGCATTGAGATTGTAACAGTAAAATAAAATGGAATTACCCTAAACAATGTGTGTGTATATATATATGTATAAACCCAATATTTGCTTCTAATATTAAAACCCTTTATTTCAAGCACTTTAGCTAATCATACAAAAGCAAGAAAACTACTCATTTTGTTATTTTGTGCAAAAGCAAACCTTGAAATGTGAGTAATCATATTTGGATACTGCATGCTGTCTACATGTGTTCATTTAAAGTATTTGGTAAGCAAATAAAACAGCCAGGTTACACCTAAATGAATCTGCATACAACTGAAAACAGCCTTTTAGTTTTAAAATATTCTCAGTCCACACTGAAATGTCAGAAAACTTTAAATTAATCTTACTGCGCATACATGAAACCTCATTAAAGCTCACAGAGATTAAACAAATGGAATGGATTTTACTTTTACATGCAGTTCTTGTAATAAGATAATTTAATTTACCTAAATATTTTTGTTGTTATTTTTAGAACAAGACAATGTTCGACATACAGAAAAACAGTACAAAACAGTGCTGTAATATAAAGCAAGTCTGACAATAAGAAATGTTATATATTAGATGTAATAATGTGAGGTGTAAGATTGTAATGTCTAAGTTGTACACCTCTATATCTTGTTATAAAGGAGGGGAAAAATAGGAAAAGGGGAAAGAAGAAGGAATAAAATATGTCAAATAAAGAGAGGAAATAAAGAAAATAATACAAATAATGTCAATATAATCAAGTGAATAAATTGGTGACCGCTGTTCAGGAGGCATCAGATATTAGCAGTAGGTCACAGTTATAAAGAAGGTACTGTATTTTACCACGAGAGCAGTAGAAACCAGTGGTTCTCAAACTGATGAAGGGTTATGTGAACAAAATGCTGAGCTTTGGCATTTATTTATTTCTACCCCAACTTAAAGTAACATTAAAGTAAGTATTTCTAGCAAGCAAAATGCCACTTTTAGTATAAAAACAGTTAAATGTGAAACGTTCAAATGACATTAAGTTACCTCAATTTAGCGGTGAAACCTGGCTGCATTCACACCAGCTGCGTAAGTATGATTGAATGCCCACAGAGTCCAGGGCCTCATTTATAAAGACTTGCGTAGAAACCATCCTTGATTTTATCTAAGAACTTTTCTGATTTGATCGTAAGAGCGATTCAGAGAAAACGAACGTACCACGAAATCCATGCGTGCGCCAGTCATTCGGTTATAAATCACAAATGATCGTGGAATTGTGTGCAGCTGAATGTTCCGCCGTCGAAACGCCCCTGCTTAATTAATTAACATATCAAATGAGCTCATTCCTAAAGCAAAAACTCTGTGACAATGGCAAGTAAAAAGGAGTGCAAGAAATCAAATTATAGTGAGGCTGAACTATCTGATTCACAGATTCATTCACAGAAATAGCCTAGCCTAAAGGAAGTCTTGATTGATGTGAACGCCAGCAGACAGGAATAATGCCTCAGAATTCTTGTGGATTAAACATCTCTGATGACATTCATTGCCATGGATTTTATTTGGTTACAAGAAAAGGTAGGATATGGCTTTAATTGTGAAGTGAACTGATTTTATGTGATCATGTTACATGCTATGCTGTCATGGGATTCGTGTCGACTAACGTTAGGTAGCCCTAGACTGTTGAATGAAAATGAATCATGAAAATAAAAACTTTTTGCTGGCAATTTACCTAGTCTTTGCTTGTTTACAGAGCTTTATATGGTGCAGATTGGTATCATATATTTATGCTATAGGCGGCTAGCAAGCTAAGTAAACTACATTGCGATCTAATTCTTTTGTCTAATGCATCTTTTGCGTTATACAAATACCTTGAGCTTAATGTCTGCTTGATTAAAAACAACCACTCGACAATATCTTTTATTCAGGTATAGTGTGTCAGAAGTGCTTCAGTGACAGAGTTATGACAGTAACGTTAGACAAGCAACATAGTAACTTGAAAGCGGCAAACTTTATTGAATGCTACCGTAGTACCATAACTTAATTAGAGCGTTTCAAAACAAAGCCAAAGAGCGCTAACATGTGTTACGGTGTTCTAACTTCGTTTCTCTGGGGCTTTTGGAAGTTACTGTTAAGACGCATTATTTTCTCGAAAAAACAATGAAACTGACTCAAGATACTTTATCCACATGATAAAGGAGGTGTTGAATATTCTAAAAATATCAATAACTTATACATTTTCATTTAGTCTGCATGTAATGCCTGATAAAGCTACCAGTCTCGGATGGAGCATTGTTCTCTTGATTTGAGAGCTAAGGTCTCTTCTCTGTGAGCTCTGTGCGCAGTCATATCAGGTTCTTAGACCTTTTTTCCCCTCTCTGTTAGGCTGCTCCTGTCTTTGAGCTTGGCAGTGCTCCATTCACTCTAAAACAGGGAGGACGAACTCTGGTCCTGGAGAGCCACCGTCCTGCAGATTTCAGCTCCAGCCCAAATTAAAACTCACCTGCCTGTAGCTTTCTAGTAACCCTTCAGATCTTGATTATGTTGTTCAAGTGTGTTTGATTAAGGGTTGAAGCAAAATCTGCGGCTCTAGAGGATCTTCAATTAGCACGCCGCTCCCAAATAAAACATCTGGGTCCACCTCTCATCTCTGAGAATTAAGTCCTCTGCTCCATGGAGCTTCGTGAGGCAACCATACCAGGTGTATTATGCTTCTGTATGCAAGCCTTCCTGGAGCTCCAATCATGACTGCCCTTATGGTTTAGTTGGCAGTGTCTCCTAACCTTAACTCAATTTATGTCATGTTATGTCAAGCTCTGGGGTCTGTTTCAAAAAGACTCTAAGAAAAGCTGGGATTAAAGTCCAAAACCTGACTTGAGATAAGATAACAAATCAATCTGGGTTAAAGTGGTTCCATAAATGACCATTTAAGGTCACACAATCTCACTAATGTGATCCTGGTTCAGTGAGTGAAGGCAGTTTGATGTGCTTTTTAAGCAGTACTTAATGTTGGTTATGTATATATTTGTATTGTTTAATAGATATGAGATGTTGTGTTTTCCTCAGGGCATATTCTACATCTGTAAATGTTAGAAAGTCATGAAAACATATCAAGCTTACTGTAAGGAGTGGACGAGGTTTACACAAGTAAACGAGCGCTGCTGCACGCTAAACAGACTGAGCACAATATAGTAGTAGCTCAATAATTCTGGGGAAAGTAGACATTTAGCTAAAATATTTGTGTTTGGACATAAAATGTAACACATGTACAATTATAATCCTAAATGTAAGTTATTTTTATCATAGCAGTAAATGAAAACAAAATGTAAGTTGACTAATACAGTCTTATTTACTATCTCAAATGAGTAAATGTCTGTCCCTCTTCCTAGTTCAAATGTAGGCTGTTTTCTATTATTTCATTTTTAATTTAGTTCCTTAAAGACTCATTTTAGATTTGTAATTTTTTTATATATTTTAAAACAACATCATTAAATCTTGGGCACAAAACAAAAAGTACAGTTGTACGTAGTCTATGGTTTTTATAAAAAAAAATAAAAAAAATATTTGCATTGCATTTCCTATTTATGTTTAAAGTGATGATAAAGTTAAATATCTGTGTGGGAGAGAATCAGTGCTCCGGGTGTGTTCACGCTGTGTGTCTGTGTGTGTGTGTGTGTGTGTGTGTGTGTGTGTGTGTGTGTGTGTGTGTGTGTGTGTGTGTACCTGGTATTCATCACGTTATGGGGACCAAATGTCCCCACAAGGATAGTAATACCAGTAAATTTTGACCTTGTGGGAGCATTTCTTAGGTCCCCATAAGGAAACAGGCTTATAAATCATGCACAATGAGTTTTTTTTAAGAAGTAAAAGTGTGCACAATCTCCTGTGAGGGCTAGGTTTAGGTGTAGGGTAGGTGTAGGGCCATATTAAATACGGTTTGTACAGTATGAAAACCATTACACCTATGGAATGTCCCCATGACACATGTAAACCCAACATGTGTGTGCTTGTGTGTGCGCGCACACTTGGATGGATTAAATGTAGAGCACAAATTCACCATACTTCAGCACATCTCACTTCACATTAAATTGACCATATGCACAAATTACTTCCTTGTTTAGACAAGCCAGCTAAGTCAATTCCAGTCAACTGTACTGTGCCGTAATATGAGCGTACTTTGTTCGTTTTCTCTACATAATACTTTCACAATAGAAGAAAAGTGTTGTTTGTCTAAGAGGACCAAACGTCCATGTATACGATTCAAGAATGACAAATGCCAGTTTAAAAAAAATATGTGAGTAAATCAGCTAAATATGCGCGAGTGATAGCTATGATTGACGGTAATATGGACCAAACATCTGACAAGCTGATGTAAAAAAAAAAAAAAGAGCTTAAATTATTCAGACTAAATTCAGAGTAACAAAACTACAGCAGTAACACGTTTGTGTTGGTTAAATATAGGCTATTTAATAGATTTTACAGTTTAAGATAAAACTTAAAATATGTAGTTATTAAATTATATAAAATATTTCAAAGTCATATCCATTCACATTGAGTGCATTATTTAATTATTATACCATCAATATTTAACTTATTTGTGGTGAACTATATATAAGTATTTAAATGATTCACCCTTATAGGCTGTTTGTGTCTGAGCTTAATGACTTTCTTATTATAGTTAAGGGCGGAGGTAAAAGTACTACAATTTATTATACTAGCAATTTTATAACAAATCGAAAAGTAAGACGTCTTGAAAACTATAGGGAGTTTAAAAGGCAGCTGCAAAATAATTCATCCTCTGCTGCCATCGATTGGTTATATGGGTAATTCCATATTACCTTAGCCTTAAAAAGACGTTGTTTTCCAAAAGTCATTTTTTCCGATGACCTTTTTATGAATGAAAAGTGAATCCTTGAAGTAAATTTTATTTCGTAGCTATAGAGTTTGAAAATAATAAAGGCTTTAATGTATTGCAAGATTTAAAAAATGTGTTCATTAATATGAAGGCAAGTTAGTGATTATTAAGAATACGATTAGGATGTCCTTCGCTAGCTAGCTAATGTTAGCTTAAACACTTTATGATAGTGTAAGCTGTCAACATTTAAATGTATAACTATGCAGATACGAAGAGTACAGGATTGCCAGGCTCCGCATTTAAATGATATGTTGTTAAATAATATGAAACGGAATGTTCATGCCACTAACATTGTTTATAATGTTGCAATTATAATTTTTCTCAGTTTCTGATAAGAACAAGGCAGTCGATGAGTCTCAAGAGTGTCCAACTAATATATAGCACATATAAAATGAGCTTCAGAGGAAGTTTACGAGCTGCTTATCTTTATGCGGAAGTTCTAAAGAACGCTCCATGCATAAGGTCAATTGGTGTAAAAATATTACCTGTTTTCTTTTAAAGGATATGTTCTGATGTGATGTTTTTTTGTTTTTGTTTTTTTTTACAGTAAGTTATGCGGCATTTTCCATTTAAAAGGTCAGTGTAACAGACCAGTGGTTCCCAACCACTTTCCTGGAGGCCCCCAAAGACTTCACATTTTGCATCTCTCTTTTGTCTCACACACCCATTTTAGTGCAGGGGTGCACAAACCTGTTCTTAAGGATTTACCATCCTTCAAAGTTTAGCTCTGACCCTGATCAAACACACTTGAACCAGGTAATTAATCATTTAATTAGAGATACATGCAGTGTTGGGGGGGCTCTAGGAAAGTGGTCGGGACTCACTTTAACAGCCCTTTTTTTATGATTGGCTAACATCATTGCCCCCTTAATAAAACCTCAAAAAGAATTATTGTGTGATGAATTGTTCATCTGATGGTTGAGTGGGGAGTTTGTCCATTTTCCTTGCCTTTCTTATATTTGTTGCATTTGATCCCCTAGAAGAAAAAATGGTACGTCATAGTTGAGATCAGTCTATATCTGTAACGTCTCCTTGTGTTTCTTGTTATTGCACTGCTCTGTTTTGGTTTCTCCCTTTGTCTCCCCCTGTTGTTTTGCTGAAGTGGGTTTGTCCCTGATTATTGTTTACACCTGTTCTTGTCATTAGTCACTCTATATAAGTTGTTTCATCCTGAGTTTCTTTGTGTTATCTTAAAGTTCAGTTCTGTTGGTTCCTTGTTATTCCCGGTTTTGTTTCATTAAAAAAACGTTTGTGGATTCACCTCTGGATTATCGAGTTTTCCTTCGAGCTAATCACCATCCAGCGTATCTAACAGAAGACGACACCAAAACATGACAGCTGAGGAACAGCTATGGAGTTTGCGGCTGGGGGGTCGGGAGTTGGAGCGGTATGTGGAAGATTTTACTGAGCTATACCATCAGGTGAGCTGGCCCGATGCCTCTATCGGCATCGTGGTTCTGTTGGGGCTGGACAAAGATATTCTCCGTGGTAATCTCTCTGTTCACGATTTCCCTTTTATTGACCTGGTCAACATCGTTCTTGGTATAAACGGCTCTAATTCCGAGATTGCACAGATAGAGAACGAGAACGATGGTCCGGATCTTTGTACAGTCCCCTCAGGGGCACGTCACATCGCGCCAGCTCATCCCAAGCCAGGGATCTCCACATGCCGCGTCAACCGCTCAGACCACCTGCCACGCCCCGAACACCCCAACATTTTGCAAAGCTCCGTTGCCTTCCTCAGCCCAATACTACCGGCGGCCGCCCAGCAGGCAAGCCCACTGACTGCAACGCTCGTGTCTGCACGCAAGATGGCTGCAACCCCCGAGTCTGCACGCAAGATGGCTGCAACGCCCGAGTCTGCACGCAAGATGGCTGCAACGCCCGAGTCTGCACGCAAGATGGCTGCAACGCCCGAGTCTGCACGCAAAAAGGCGGCGATGCCAGAGTCTTCACGCATCATGGCCGCCTTCACAGCTGCTATTCCTGCACAGTCAAATCAAGTCACAGCTGCTATTCCTGTACAGTCAAGACACATTGCAGCTGTTCCTTCAGAGACAAGTCAAGACACCGCAGCACTTCCTGAGCCAAGTCAGAACAAAGCTTTGCTTCCTGAGCCAAGTCAGGACACAGCTTCACTTCCTGAGCCAAGTCGGAACACAGCTTCACTTCCAGAGCCAAGTCAAGAGACAACCACACATCCTGAGTCAGGCCAAGACACAATTTCACATCCTAAATCTGGTCAAGACACAGCAGCACCTCCTGAGTCAAGTCAAGTCACAGCAGTATCTCCAACATCAAGTCAAGTCACAGCCGTTTCTTTGTCAATTCAAGTCACAGCTGTTCCCTCAAAGTCAAGTCCCGGCTGTTCCCTCAAGTCAAGTCCCGGCTGTTCCCTCAAGTCAAGTCAAGTCCCAGCTGTTCCCTCAAAGTCAAGTCAAGTCACAGCTGTTCCCACAACGTCAAGTCACAGCTGTTCCCTCGGAGTCAAGTTGGGTCACAGCTGTTCCCTCAAAGTCAGGTCATGTCACAGCTGTTCCGTCACCATCACTACAAGTCACAACAGTCCCTTCAAGGCCAAGTCACGTCTCGCCCGAACCAAGTCACTTCTCGCCTGAGCATCCCGAGTCGGCTCACAAGACGGCCTCCGTTCCTGAGTTCCCGGTCGAGACGGCATCCGTTCCTGAGTCCCAGGCCGAGACGGTCTCCGTTCCTGAGTCCCCGGCCCAGATGGCCTCCGTTCGTGAGTTCATGGCCCAGATGGCCTCCGTTCCTGAGTTTCCGGCCTCCGCTGGTTCTGCCCAGTCTTCCAGAGCCTCCGCTGGATCCGCCCAGTCTTCCTGAGCCTCTGCTGGTTTCGCCCAGCCTTCCTGAATCTCCGCTGGTTCCGACTAGCCTCCCTGAGCGCCCTCCAGTGCTCGCGCCTCCTGAGCGCTCTCTTGTGTCCGCGCCTCCAGAGCTCCCTCCAGAGCAGGCACTGCCCAAGTGGCTTCCTGAACTCCCTGATCCGCCATGGTCTCACAAACTATCTATTCGGCCATGGCCTCCTGAATCCCCTGATTCGCCATGGCATCTAGAACTGTCTAGTCGTCCATGGCCTCCAAAACTCCCTGGTCCTGGTGTAATGTAACATGTCTCCTTGTGTTTCTTGTTATTGCACTGCTCTGTTTTGGTTTCTCCCTTTGTCTCCCCCTGTTGTTTTGCTGAAGTTGGTTTGTCCCTTATTATTGTTTACACCTGTACTTGTCATTAGTCACTCTATATAAGTTGTTTTATCCTGAGTTTCTTTGTGTCGTCTTAAAGTTAAGTTCTGTTGGTTCCTTGTTATTCCTGTTTTGTTTCATTAAAAGAAACATTTGTGGATTCACCTCTGGATTATCGAGTTTTCCTTCGAGCTAATCACCAGCCAGCGGATCTAACAATATCTAGGTTTCCTAATCTTTTATTAGATTGAAAAAATTGTATAGCAGCCAGCTTAAACTCTATAGGACACCAGCCAACTATGATCAGGTTTGGACACCATGATATAAGATCTAGCATACATGCATTACATACAGTATCTACATGTTTTGGTGTTACCTGCTTTGTGGCATTAAACTGGGGTTAACTTTTATTTCTTTGTTTTCCCACCTTAGGCCCAACAGCACTGAAAGAGGAGAGAGAAACACTGAATGAAACTGAAGAGAAAGATCAGTTTGAGAATCTTCATGTTTCCATAACTGGAAAAAAATCATTTTGTTCCTTACAGTCAGAAAATACATTTACACAAAAAAGAGCTCAAAAGGCAAGAACTACGAGTTTTTTCACTTGTTTTCAGCGTGGAAAGAGTTTCAATGAACAAGGAGAATTTAAAGTCCACAAGAAAATTCACACTGGAGAGAGGTGTTTCATCTGTCAACAGTGTGGAAAGAGTTTCACTCGAAAAGCAAACCTTAAAATACACATGAGAATTCACACTGGAGAGAAATCTTTTGTCTGCCAACAGTGTGGAAAGAGTTTCACTCAAAATACAAACCTTAAAGTCCACATGAAAATTCACACAGGAGAGAAATCTTTCATCTGCCAACAGTGTGGAAAGAGTTTCATTCAAAAAGGAACCCTTAAAGACCACATGAAAATACACACAAAAGAGAAATCTTTCATCTGCCAACAGAGTGGAAAGAGTTTCATTCAAAAAGGAACCCTTAAAGCCCAAATGAAAATTCACACAGAAGAGAAATCTTTCATCTGCCATCAGCGTGGAAAGAGTTTCAATGAACAAGGAGAATTTAAAGTCCACAAGAAAATTCACACTGGAGAGAGGCGTTTCATCTGTCAACAGTGTGGAAAGAGTTTTACTCGAAAAGCAAACCTTAAAATCCACATGAGAATTCACACAGGAGAGAAATCTTTCGTCTGCCAACAGTGTGGAAAGAGTTTAACTCAAAAAGCAAACCTTAAAGTCCACATGAAAATTCACACTGGAGAGAAGCCTTTCATCTGCCAACAGTGTGGAAAGAGTTTCATTCAAAAAGGAACCCTTAAAGACCACATGAAAATTCACACTGGAGAGAGGCGTTCATCTGTCAACAGTGTGGAAAGAGTTTCACTCGAAAAGCAAACCTTAAAATACACATGAGAATTCACAATGGAGAGAAATCTTTTGTCTGCCAACAGTGTGGAAAGAGTTTCACTCAAAATACAAACCTTAAAGTCCACATGAAAATTCACGCAGGAGAGAAATCTTTCATCTGCCAACAGTGTGGAAAGAGTTTCATTCAAAAAGGAACCCTTAAAGCCCAAATGAAAATTCACACAGAAGAGAAATCTTTCATCTGCCAACAGTGTGGAAAGAGTTTCATTCAAAAAGGAACCCTTAAAGACCACATGAAAATTCACACTGGAGAGAGCCTTACACATGCAATCAATGTGGAAAGAGTTTCAGTAAACAAGGAAACCTTGACAAGCACATGAATATCCACAATAGAGAGAGCCTTTTTATCTGCCAACAGTGTGGAAAGAGTTTCACTCTAAAAGAAAATCTTAACAGGCACATTAAAATTCACAATAGAGAAGTCTGACAGATCCCCTCAGTGTGGAAAGAGTTTCAACCAAAATGTATAAAACAGTTTTGGTCCTTGATTCTGATTGGATGAGCCACATCTGAAGCTGTTGTAAATTACTCTACAAACCGACATTCAGAGGTGTCAAGTAACGAAGTACAAATACTTCGTTACCTTACTTAAGTAGAAATTCTGGGTATCTATACTTTACTGGAGTAAATATTTTTCAGCCGACTTTTTACTTCTACTCCTTACATTTTCACGCAATTATCTGTACTTTCTACTCCTTACATTTTAAAAATAGACTCGTTACTCCTATTTCTTTTCGGCTTGTTTTCATTCATGTCATTGTTCAAAAAAAAAAAACTATCCAGATAAATCGCGCCATCCACATAGAGTGAATTTGGTTGTACGAACATATACCATTCTGAAACCCTATTGGTTTGTACGTGATCCATCACACCTGCACATGACACAAATCACGTCACACTCCAGCAGGGATGTACTGGCCATCGGGGAGAACCGGGACATTCCCGGTGGGTCGGTGGAGTAGTGGGCCGATCGCCGATGTGAGGCAGACCTCCCCCATATTAGGTGCTGTTTTAAATGACATTCGAAACTGCAAATAGCCCGAAAGCGTGAAGCGGCGGAATCAGTCACCTGCACAGCGCTGACAATTCCACCGCGATGTAAAGTGATAAACAGCGCAAGTGGCTTGACGCATTCAAATTTAACACAGAATTGTGTTAGGCAGTTGTGTGATATGAGAACATTAAAGGTTCTGTAAGATCTGCTGGGCTGCTGAAAACAGCTGCATGATGCAATAATGACTGATTGCAGAACAGCAGAACCATACGTCACAGCAGTCACACGGCAGCAACGCCGCGGCAGCAGGCTCAGACGGTAGTGGGCGGAGTCGCTGTCTCAGATCGGAAGTAGGCGGAGCCATCGTCTCAGACAGGAAGTGGGTGGAAATAATGAGAAGAAGAAGAACGTTATGGCGGAGGATGAGTTCACGGTAAAAAGTTGTCTGTGTAGTTAATCGATTGTTGAATAAAGTTAATGAATAAGTTACATATAACGTTGCTATTTATATATTTTTTGTATAAATGGGCTTTGCTATGTACTTACTTTATCACATACTATCATAATTTACAGCCTGGTTTCACATACAGGGTTTAAACCAAGCCAGCATTAGGCTATAGTTCAATTAAGACATTTAAGTAACGTTAGCTTTTACAAATGTGCCTTTGGTAAAAAGATTGCATGTGGCATTTTGAGACAAAGACAATAGTAATGACATATTTTAGTGATATGTCATTGAAAGTGTCTGTGCGGGCATTCATATTATCTTGAGACTAGGCTTAAGCCTGGTTTCACTTTGTTTGGTTAGTTTTTTATATTAATTTGTTTTGGCACTGCTTTTGTTTTGTTTGTTTGTTTTTTTTTTTTTGCATTGGTTACCCTGTTTTTGGCACTGATCAACATGTTATGTATTTTTTCCCCACAGAGACATATAACAATCCAAAAAGGAATAGCATTACCTCATTTGCAGCAATGCAAAACTTGCTGCAACAATTTTCACTGTCCTTTTTGTGAGGCTGGTGTCTTCAAACCCAACAGACAGGCCAAAGTAAATGCACATCTTCAGTCCCACGTCAAAAAAGCTGTTATCCATGGAGGTATGAACATCTTAAGTTATTTGTTAACATACATTTGCTAGAAATAGTATATAACATTTTGTCATAGTGGCATATGCCATCTTATCTTCATCAAAATCACTACACAAACTCAATATACTTAAGGTAACGGTTTGAAACATTTTAAATACACAGCAGAGATGTTTAAGTTGGTTTGGAGTTACACTTTGCAGTTTTTATTTTATATAAAATATATATATTTCAGATTTCACCATTCACAGATGTGGATTGGCATGCAGACCAAAGCTACACTACCACTGTCTGTACTGTACCAGTACAGTTTTAAGGAAAGATGATTTTTTGAACCATTTAGATGTCTGTAAACCTGTGCAGCATCCGCGATCACGCAATATGGCACCAGCCACCTCTGGAACCCCATCGGCCACCGGCACACTGCACATGACACCAGCCACCTCTGGAACCCCATCGGCCACCGGCACACTGCACATGACACCAGCCACCTCTGGAACCCCATCGGCCACCGGCACACTGCACATGACACCAGCCACCTCTGGAACCCCATCGGCCACCGGCACACTGCACATGACACCAGCCACCTCTGGAATCCCATCGGCCACCGGCACACTGCACATGACACCAGCCACCTCTGGAACCCCATCGGCCACCGGCACACTGCACATGACACCAGCCACCTCTGGAATCCCATCGGCCACCGGCACACTGCACATGACACCAGCCACCTCTGGAACCCCATCGGCCACCGGCACACTGCACATGACACCAGCCACCTCTGGAACCCCATCAGCCACCGACACCGTTGTTTCTTCAGGAAGAGTTTGTACGCGGCCTGTGATCAAACAGAAATGTCCAATATGTGGTAAGGTCATGAATAAGAAAAATCTAAAAAAAACACATCGACCGTAAACACACAGACACACCAAGTCAGGACATTAATGGCAAATTTCATTTGGCAAGCCAATGTATCGACAGGAAAAATGGAGTATACACTGTGCGCAAGGTTACAAGTGGTCACAGCATTCCACTACATGTTCAGTACAATACGTGGGGAGAGCAGCAGAAAATGTACTGCGAATCAGATGAATGCCAGGTGAACATGAATGTAGCACAGAGGAGTGGGCTCTTATCGTATCAGTGCATACATATCAGATCCGTAAATTACTGCACATCAACCGCTGAACCAGTAACACTAAAAGAAAGCGTTTTAACAGAAATGGTGAAAGCAAGGTGGTTCGGTGAGGAGAAAAAGAGGCTTTGTCTTGCTCATCAGCAGCTGGCCAATAATAGCTGCATACCACTGTCTGTAGAAACCTCAGTTGGCTCCTTTCCGTCCAAAAAATTTATTTCAGTTTTTGAGCCAAAAGTGTCATATTATAGCCGGTTGGGGCGTGTCATTGTTGTTTACAACAAAAAGTTAAACTCATGGCACTGCCCCTGTGCCAAAGAACGCCGTTCATGTCTACATAAATACATTGCCAAATGGCATCTGTTTCAAACAGACCGTGAGCTTTTCCGTACTGTCTTCAGCACAGAAGAATTGCCGCACCAAAAGGAACAAACTCATTTAGAGAAGAGCAATGTCACAGATGACCATCCTTTGTATCCACCACAAGATTCGGGACTGAAACAAATGGTGGAGTACATTCTTCAGAAAAAGAAGATACCTGCTGTCTTACCAGACAATATCCGTGTAACATCACCTGGAAAAGAATACCCAAAATATCTTTTCCCAGACGAAGCTATTTGTCAAAGGTGCCCAGGTGTCGTCCCCCTATCTGACCCTATTCTGATTACAAAAAGGGCTAAAATACTTACCAGCTTGGGCATTATTGAAGGAAGGATGTTGTTATAAAATGTGGACATGTGCAATGCAATTACACGGTCTTCTGATTTAACACTTGTTTTAAATTATAGATGTATCTACCTACTGTAAGCAGTGTCCACTTTGTGGAATATTTTATCGATACCAAGAGTGGAAAGACCAACTTCACAACTTTAACGACTACATCATCGTTGACATACCCCTATGTCTGACATTAAGAAGTCTTCTCCAGGTAAATTTAGGTCTTTGTATTAATGTGGTAATAACCATACTTGTTAACGTCACAAAGTGTCTAGATCAGTGGTCTCAAACTCAATTCCTGGAGGGCCACAGCTCTGCACAGTTTAGCTTCAACCAGCTCCAACTCACACCTGCTTAGAAGTTTCTAGTTACCCTGAAGAGCTTGATTAGCTCAATCAGGTGTCTTTGATTAGGGTTGGAGCTAAACTGTGCAGAGCTGTGGCCCTCCAGGAATTGAGTTTGAGACCAGTGGTCTAGATGGATATATTTATAAAAAAAATTCAGGTCCATACAGCTGTAAGCAGAGCAGTTGAGGCTTTGGAAGATACAACAGGTGTAAAGTTTCCATCAGGAGACACCTGCACTTTGAGGCCCTTACTGATCATGACTACAAGTTTTCTTGTGTTACTTGTGGTGATCACCCCCCTGTGGTGATCATGGATTTACACAAAAAAGGTGTTTTCCATTTATCAGGTATGCAATACTCCTCGCTTGGTAAATGCATTTACATTCACATTTGGCAGACACCTTAATCTAAAGCAAGTTGCATTGTATTTCTTATATGTTCATTGCAATTCGATTTTTTTTAAAGTGTGATAATCTTGTCATAATACACTATGTATGTTCTATCCTAGTAAGTGACATTCAAGGTCCTGTGGAGAATTACAATGGGAATGTCAACCTGGAAGAGTTTTGGGAGTCCTTGTCAAACGATATGATTGGTCGTGGATTTGTTGCAAGTATGACCACACTTTTTGTCTTCATTACTGGAAAGCTTGTAAAAAATGCAAATGTAAATACAATGCTATTTTTTGTGTTTAGGTGGTAGACATAATCCATTTGCTGTATCCCCAACATATGAATTTTGGGCTCCTTGGTTGGCAAGCGCACACGGTGTTCAGACTTTGTACTAAACACAGAGTTCGAAAAGATTCATGTCTCAAAGTCTGTATCCGAAATCTCAGAAATTACGGTTACGGAAGACAGACTCAGAGAAGAACTATTTAAACAAAAGGTAGGGTCGTTAATTAAAAACACCCAACTGTGTTTTTTTATTTTTTTTTATTAACTTGCTTACTATACTACTTTTAAAAAATAATATATTTTTGTTGAATATTAAGGTTGAGGTCGTTAGAAAGTTATGCAGAGAATGCGGTTTGGACTCTCATGGATCTCGTAGTGACCTTCTTCTGAGGTTATCAAATGAAATGAAGTCCAGGCAGGCATATGACAAAATCTTTGAGAAAATCTGGGGTGCCTCTGGTAAGCTTTAGTTTAGAAGCAACAAACAAAATACAATAGACTTGACTGTTGTCTCTTACATCTTTTATGTTCTTCTAGGAGGCTGGGCAGTGATCATGTGCCCATGTGGGATTGTTTACAGCATCAAATGCAATCTGCGAGCCGAAAGCCCTCGAGACTTTGCAGATTTACTGTTATCTTGGAAACATATGCCAAATGTAATAATTTATGACTTTGCACGGGGTCTTGCAACCCACATGAATCTGAGGGAATCAGAGAAGGTACCTATCTCTCCATTTGAAGGACGTTTGGCTGAACCTTCTCAGTTAAACATTGAACTGGCCAAAAGTGGAAAGCTTAAAGTGTCACTACCTTGGCTGAACACTAAAAAGGCAGTCCCAGACATCAACGGGCACCCAGTGACAGGATCATCTCATCACTATGTGCTTTATGACCGTTTTCACGAAGCCAATACAAAAGACATCAAAGATGTGTTGAGGAAACTCACTTTAGTACCTCAGTTGGCTGGGAAAGTAAACAGCCAGGTGGCAGAGCAACTATTTGCAAAGATGAAAAAGAATAACTACTTTTTGAACATGTCTTTGCCATCTACACATATTTTTCAAATGAGAAACATAATCCATCACTATAATGTCAAGAAAAACAACAAAGTGCTGCATAGATTAAGGAAGACTTTTGGGTCCATGCTGGCGACAAATATGTATGGCCAAGCAGTGTTGGGTAAATTTAACTTGTCTTTTATAACATATTAACCTAACACTAACAATCCACTAACCATTGATGAATTCACTTTCTTAAACAGGTAATCCATGCTTGTCACCTGAGGAACCAGGAGGAACTGATGTTGTGATGGAGGACAGTACACAGACTCCTACGATGGTTACATCTAGTGGTGAATGTTTTGGATTTTTCAAGTTTTGTAATGTTGTCTATAATGCGCCATTTGTGCCACTCTTTCGTAAGTAACATTCAAGGTCATGAAAGAAAGTTTTTAAGGGGATGTCAGCCTGGAGAGGATTTTGGAGTCCATTTCCAGTAAAACGAAATGATGAATTACTTTTTTAAACAGGTAATCCATGCTTCTCACCTGAGGAACCAGGTGGGAACCAGGTTATGATGGAGGACAGTACTCCAACTGCTACAAAGGTTACAACCAGTGGTGAGTGTTTTCAACCAGTGCTAAATCAGGGAGGTTATGTAAAGTGGAAATACATTAATTAATTTGTTTTTTGAATAATTATTTTTAAAATGTCTTCACTGCAACAGGAACATGTGACATCAAACACTTGTCTGCCAGTAGAAGCTGTTGGGATTTCCGGCCAAGTGATAGGCAGTCAGCAATGGTAATATCATTTGATTTTATGTCTTCATACATTTTGTGTGTTCTGAATTTAAATTATTTTGGTATTTTTACCTTTATCTGTGGTAAAGCTTAACTGGACTTTGAGTAAAAATGATCCAGATGAGACCATTGCTCAAGTTGGGAACATAAGACTGCATCGAAAAGATTTCTGGACGTTGGGCCTCAATGCAGAGCTTGAGGCAACAGTAAGTGGACACACAGTTATTGAAAAAATAAAACAAAATTTGACTACAACTGATTGCAAACACTCATTGATATTTTTTTATCCAGATTGCAAATGCTTGTCTTGAAGTGATTGTCATGGTGGCTAAAGAAAAGGTATGTTTTTCTACAGCTACAAATTATTAAGAAGTAATTGTCTTTTCTAACGGTTTTGAAATTGTTTTACTAAGGGAATGGATGTTTTGGCAGTGGATAGCTATGTTGTTTTTACCTGGCTACCACCCCTTGATTTGGATCCATTTACATCTTTTCCAGTAAGTCAATAATGTTATGTTTTATTTAAAATTTGAACAGTTCTAATTGCAGTAACACAATTTAATGAATCTTGTGTTAACCCCAGGATGACATTGCATCCAAAGACTGCATTCTGCTCCCTGCTTGTAACAAAGGACACTGGATGCTATGTGTATGGTTTTCCTTATTTTCTTTCCATTTAATGCTGCTAAAATGTTAACTAATTGCATTCATTTCTAATCATTGCCATTACTAGTTACTATTAAATTGTGTTTAAAGTATTAGGATTCAGTGCATTAACAACTGTAATTCACAGGTCCTGAAGCCTAAGAGCAACATAATGCATTTCCTTGATTCAAATAATCCCTATGGGATTGGTGATGCACAATATGTCATTGTCTTCAGGTTGCACTAATAAATTTAGATATTATGTTCCCAGTTCAAAGTTCTCAGTTCAAGGTTTGCTGTTCGAAGTTCGCTATTCTCAAGTTTGCTGTTCTTTACTGTTTGTTCTTGGCATGATGCTCATTTGCACAAAGTACTCTTGCATGATGTTCTGCATGTTCTTTTTAGTTTGAAATGTTGTTTTGCAGTGCAATTTAATTGCTTTAATGTAATAAATGGCTACCTTAAACATTTCTGTTCAATTTTGTTGCAGTAAATTGACAAGCAGAATTGCCCCAGGACAGTGGAAGCTTATCAAAAACAAGGTCAGTTTTATTAGGTTTTTATAAAACAAAAGCTACTCATACTGAAGCTACTATACGCCATTTGTCATATCCTTTTCACAAATAACCCAAATGATATTCTGTTATTTAGAATGTTCCACAACAGTTGATCTGCTCCGTTGACTGTGGAGTCTTCTTGTTGATGGTGAGAAAGAAGGGGGGAAAAAACACTTTTCATCATCATGAAAAACACAAAGTCCTTTCTTTGGACTTTTTTATATAAATTTTTTTTTTTTTTTTTGTTTGTTTTTCAGTATGCTTTGTATACAGTCTTTGAGGCACCCTTTGACTTCAGAGCAGTGAGTGCTAAAAAGATTATTTGGTCTTTAATCAGTTTGTTGGTCTATTAACAGTGTTTTTTGTTTTTTTCTATTTGCAAGTCTGATTTTTCCAGTGTACGAAAATGGTGGTGCCTTATTCTGTTGGAGAATTTTGCTGTCGAGAGGTATCTTTTTCTCTGTATTATGTTTTTCTCAGTTAATACATTTTATTTTTTATATAATTTTTTCTCAGACTATAAATAAAGTGAAAATAATTTGTCACAGGCAGCATGCCCTTGTTGATGTGCAGGGGCCAACTGACGAGGACCTTAAAAACAGTGACATGGTATGTTTTTTTGTCTAGAGACACATGAGAAAATAGATTTTCAAAACTCATACATCCTGTTATACATCCTGGCTAAAATATGATGTATTTTCAAAAACATTTCCAAACAGCACAATACCTGCAGAAACTAGTTGCTTCAACATCATTTTTTGCATTGTACCTGACAAATTAATGAAATAATCAATAAACTTTATCTTTAAAAAAAAACTTTTATCCCATTTGTTTGTAAATTTCTCATTAGGAGACAGGGATAACAAAGGACCTCCACATGGCAGTTCAGTGGCTGCGAGTCAACCAACATCTTTTCAGAGGATCAGTAGAAGAGCCGTGGTATCTGACATTGACTGATGAAGACCAGAAAAAAGCTCTTCTGCAGCTTTCACAGGCAGAAACAAATGATGCGATTCAGCTGGCCAAAGAGCCCTTCATGTTTAATTTTGAATGTAAGGATGATATGAACATTTTCCTTAATGAGTGTAGGGTCAAAACAGGCCTCAGGCTTAACTGTACGTATAAAGAGTTTTGATTTATTTTAGGTTTAACCTAATTTAGTTAGGTTTAACTTGAGTAATTTGTGATTATTATTGTTGTTCTTGTTAAATGTGTGCCTTCAGTGCTATAACTTTTTTTGTGCTTGATTTTGTATTATTTTTTGGAAAATCCAGTTTTTGTGTATAGTACATGGTATTATTTACTATGGAAAATTGTTTGATACTGAAAAGATTAAGTAAAAAATAGTAGTTTAACTAAATAAAAATGTTCTATTGCTCAAGTTTTGTTTTGTTTTGTTTTTTTGTTTAAGCTTTGTACTCTATACTGTTTCTTTTAATATTTTTTTACTGTAAAAATTACTATTAACCGTAAGATACAGTTGCAGTATTAACTGTAATATACTGTATGTATATATGTATGTATGTACATGCATACACACACACACACACACATCGTATCTTACAGTTAATAGTGTAACTGTATCTTACGGTTAATAGTAATTTCGTGTATGTATATATGTGTATAAACAGGCGCGAGCACTCATATACATAATACGGACTTAACATTAACAGCTTTAACTTTGAAACGCTCCACAAAGATAAGTAGAGCAAATTCTGGTGTTCATAATTATTTTTATTTTTTCTTCAAATAACAATAACAACATTAAAAATAAGAAAAGGACAAGAAAAAATATAAGTTGATCACTTATTGCTATTTTCACCCTTTTCCGATCTGCGACGGAGACTCCGCCCACTTACCGTCTGAGCCTGCTGCCGCAGCGTTGCTGCCGTGTGACTGCTGTGACGTATGGTTCTGCTGTTCTGCAATCGGCCCATCTCGCATGATGAGGTAACGTGATAAACGCCAATACATAATTACTGTCATTTTTTTATTAAAAATTTCATAGTTTATTATTATGAATTATTAAAAAAAACATAACCATTGTAATGTTTTCTTGTGACTATATCTTACTAATACTAGTCAGTTAATATCTGGATTTTAAGCAATAATTTCTTTCTTTTTAAATGCTAAGTTGTAATTCATTTTAATTGGAGTAAAATGTTAATTCAATAAGAGCCTGATTAAGGATAAATATCAGTGCCTTATATAAATAAGGTGTTCACTACAAATATTAAAGTTCTTAAAGGGACAGTTCACCCAAAAATAAAAATTGTCATTTACTCAACATCGTGTAATTTAAATTCTGTATGAACTACTTCTTTCTTCTGTGGAACATAAAGGTTGATATACTTTGAGAAATTCAAAAATTTTGTCTATAGAGTAGAAATCACAGGTCAACAAATATGTTTGATTACATTCTGCAAAATATATTTTGTGTTCTACAAAAGTAAGTCATATAGATTTGCTATGTTTTATATTTTACAGAAATTATTAGCAATAAATGTCCCGCATTCTAGCTCAAAATCAATGCTTTACTGCATGCATTTCTATGTGACAAAAATGCATTATTAATTTGTTGCATTTGAATTCAGTATCTGTCATTATTTGATTCTGTCCTGTTTTATTCATTTATTTATTTACTTCAATTAAAGGCCCTATAATCCAACAAAACTCATGGGGGAACTTGTGGGCTGGATTTGTCTATGGCCAAATTTTAACCCCAGTCCAGCCCTGAACTCCAGCAAGGATATAGCCAGTGTTCGGGTCGTTACTCAAAAAAGATTATTTCTTACTAGTTATTATTTTGCCACTACTAGCTTATTTATCAAACTGGTGCTTTCTCTTCATCCTCTGCAAATGAAGCTACAGTAGGCAGTTTGGTAGAAAGACATTTGAATAAATTAGCGTTTGCGATTGACAACGCTATTGACAATGTTGCGATAACAATACTTATAGGCAGCAACTAATCATCATATCTTCCGCTCCATGAAACTAATGTTAATGCAGTAGTGCACATTTATGGTTCTTTAATGTATTTGCATTGTAATAAAATGTGCTTATTTTCAATGGGCAAATATGCAGCTAAAACAGGTAGCCTAGTAGCCTAGAATCTAGACGCGCCCCTAGCGGCAGCAAATTACATTTGCTTCTAAGGTCAGTCTAGTTACTCTCAATTCACTTAAATTTCCGAAAAATCCAAGATGTACCGGGCCAATCACGAGTCGGTGGGCGGGCTTAACATGATGACGTCTGACCTGCGACCATAAATTCAGTCAGACATGAATTCCTGGTTCCGTGAATTAAGCGTGGAAAACTGAACAGTATTTATATATTTTTTTACTTTTGATACACACCCACGTCCATGTGTCCTGAGCAGGAGCTCGTTACATCTGAACGCGCTGTGGTGTAGAATACGCAAACACCGGAAGCGATCTGTGGCGTGTATAGACGGTTTCATCGGGCGCACGCGCCTGGACCTAAGTTAACTTCCGGTCTGTGTTTGTTTATCTGTCTGGTTCGTGTCGCGGGCTACAAACGCAGCTAATAATGAGTAATGAAGTTGGTCTCAGGTTATTGTGCTGTGGTATGTGTTTCCCACACATTTATTTATTTGTGGCGACCTGCCACGATATAAAAACCGACTGAGTTTCCAATTGGAAATTGGAATTAATCGAGTAATTAATTAATCTGTTAATAGACTTCGTTGAATAAACGTAATACACGTTTAAAAATCAAACCAAGGCGTGGGTGTTTTTATATCACTGTATTTCTGAAGAAAGACTGTCTTTAGAAAATGTCATTTCATTTCATCCTGCATAAGGCAGCGTTTTTAAATTAAGAGCTGCTTTGTCTATACCGGGGAAACCTCGTTTCTCGTGCTTAAAGCACCTCCTACTGGGAAGTAATGAGTTTGCATTTTTAATAAATCAGTCTAATTTACGCAGCCAACATATTTCGCTTGTTATTAAAAAAAATAATCTACTCTAGAAGGACTTAGCTGTTGTTATTGATTCTATTTGGATGTCTACCGGAAGTTAAGTTTGGGCCACAAAAGCGCTCATGCGCAGTAACGTTTGTTTATGTTGTTGCCGTTGAAACCGTCTATACGACACTCATTGTTTACACAGCACAAGAGATTGTGGATATAGCGGCTATTCAAAATGGTAATTACTTGCGCTTGTCCTGGTTGTTCAAACCCATTTAAAGCTGAAAAAGATTACGTTTGCTTGCGCAAACTCATCCTGGACTTTTTTTTACATATTTCCCCTTTCGGTGTTTGCGTATACTACATCAAAGCGCGTTCACATGTGACGAGTCGAATCATAGATATGCTAAACTCGTGCTCATGACAGATGGACGTGGGTGTGTATCTTAGGACATCAATGTATCGTCACGAGCCGCAGGGTGTAATTTGGATTTGTCTGTGCATGTTTTTGTTTACTTTTAAAGGTTTAGTGCCCATCTATGTCTATTATTTAGCTGACAGACTGCACAGTGCACTGATTTTTGTTAAAAATCTTCGTCGCTCTGACTACGTCACCTGACCGACTAAGTCTCTGATTGGTTGTAGCGCTATCCTATTGCGTGGCGAGGAGTTTGAAAGACAACCGTTTATCCCACCCCGCCGGTTGAGCCCTGTCTATGGAGAGTGCCCAGACCCTACATTTATGTGGGTCTGGCTTGCCAGGCTAGTAGCCTAGTGCAGTGATTCTCAACTCCAGTCCTCGAGGCCCACTGCTCTGCACATTTTGTGTGTCTCCTTCATTTAACACACCTGATTTAGATCATCAGCTCATTAGGAGAAAGATCCATGAACTGAACTGAGTGTGTCAGATTCAGAAACATACAAAATGTGCAGAGCAGTGGGCCTTGAGGACTGGAGTTGAGAACCACTGGCCTAGTGCATCCCCAATTTTTCAACATTAACATTTTAATATAACATAGTCACTATGGCCTTTAGAAATGTTTTTTGGGGAAGTGGGGTAGTGCACAATAGGCCCCTGTGGCGCGGCCTAAGCTTTTGTCCTTAATGGCATTTTTTTCCTTACTTTACTTTTACTTTTTTTACTTTAAGTAGTTTTGAAACCAGTACTTTTATACTTTTACTTGAGTAAAAAGCTTGAGTTGATACTTCAACTTCTACAAAAGTCTTTTTAAATCTTAGTATCTATACTTCTACTTGAGTAATGAATGTGAATACTTTTGACACCACTGCCGACATTCTTTGTTGCCTATGTGTTGCTCAGAAAAAACAATGTAGGGTCCGGAACAACCAGACACAGTTGTTCATTAGACCAAATAATCAATTTTTCATTAGATTAACAAATAATCACAGACCCCCTTTCACCCAATCCACAACACTGGCTGCCATGATGTCTACAAATGGTCTTACAATCAATTTTATCTTGAATCTTTTAAAAATGTTGAAGAATACTACTTTTTCAATGTATCTATTACTAACCAATAGTTTTTGCAGTTTACTTAAACTCACCTTGATGTAATTTGTTCAGTTGCAAAACCTACATTAGTGCACAGCATTAGTGCAAACATTTCTAATTAACTCATAAGACATTTCAAAAGTATTTTTACTCTTTCCCTGGCAGCATTTTTTTTTAAGTTGCCAGAAACTGCCAGAATTTTCAACAGTACCCTGTTTTAGAATCGCACAATATGTAGGATTTTATTTCATATTTGATGGGTTTTTGAGCATTGTACACCCTGCGAGTGAGGTGCCCATGCCACAGAAGCATCCTCTCATCAATGCATATTGATGCATTGTTGCAAAGTTTTTCCACAATGTTAGGCTGATACGGTTCACGGAATTTGGACAAGAGGTGATTTAAAAAGGGGAAGACTTTTGTACAGCCTGTCAGTGTTATTGGCTTGCCTTGCTGTATTATTGAAGTGAAGAAAAGGTTTGCTGCCAGTTCATTTCATGCCACTCATGAAGAGGTTCAGGATCTTCAGCTGGATGGCTCACAGCGAACCATGTTGACATGCTTCACTAGTCTAACCTCTGCCTAGTTGCTGTGTTCTACTTGTAAATAATTATATGAATTATATGTGTATTGGTCACCCCTATACAACAACGTTTCACTTGAGCACCTGACAACTGGACAATTTTTTTGTTTATTAATGTATTTACTGATTCAGTAATGTCATAGGAAATTCTCAACATTGAAGACATGTCAGAACTGCCTAGAAACCTTGTTATTTACTCCAATATTGCTATTACATTTTAAATAATTTAATACATTGATGAAAAACTATTAGTAGCTAAGTTTAACTGTAATGCATGGATGTCTGTTGTTGCTTTGGTAGTCGTCACATCCACTGCTGCTCTGAGCTCTGGATCGGCTGCTGTCCGTGGTGCTGAAGCTCCGCAGCTTCACAAGTCAAAAGTCAACAATGAGTATGATTAAGATACTAACAATCTCCTCTTTTTTTGCACATTGTTGCAATAGACACAGTAAGAATGGTACATATAAGGCAGATCATAAGTTAAGAGCAAAGAATAATTACTAAAGTGTTAAGCCAAGCATAAAAAAACGAATAAAGATCCAGATTAAAACTTGTTGGTTATCCCAAATCCAGATAATCATATAAAATCTGAGATTAATAAAAATTAACAACAAAACATATAATTTTGCCATAACTAGTAACAGAATCATGGGGATTGGTCAATTAAGCACATTTTTTTCTAAACACTTGAAAGTAACTGAACAAAATCAAAAACAACATAATATAATTCAGAATGTTTTAATTAACATTCAAAGGACAGATAGAACCAGTTAGATTAGAACACAGTCAGAACACAAGACCCTTAGAGCCAGACCTACTCTTCATTCCAAGCCTGAAGGTTACAGGGAAAGATGAGGAGTTGCTCTCTCCATGTGGTTCCTCCAGGCCTTTTAGGTTGAGGCAGCTTCTTCACCACATCACTTTTAGGAACATGTGCCACATCATTTTCCTTAATAGCAAACTTGGGTCTCTACCATTTTTTTGTTTTTCCCTGGATTCGTCTGAGAAATTGTTCAAGTAACTTTCTTAACCATGCCGATGTCTTTCTTAGGTATTCAGGTCTTCCTGACTGCCAACCTCCTCACTGGTGCTTGGTTGGGACATTTCGAGCAGTTTCAGAGGTGTCAAGTATTTTTACTTCATTACTTGGCACCTGGTTTAAAAACTTGGGGCTCAATAAAAACCACATGGTAGTTGTGGCACCTTAGGGCAGACATTTTGGAGGGACTTCCCTTTTAATTAATCCTTATATTGTCCTCCATACATCAAAAGCTAGAATGGCAATGATCATTAATAGATGTACTTTTAATTTAGCAGTTTCCACATAAATAACCCACTCTTTTTATATGCTTTCAGCTCTGCTCATGTCTCACATTGTTCAATTTCTTTTTCCTCTTTTTGAGGTTGTGTATTTTGTAAATATTTGTTATCTTATGGCATCTTTACACAGCAAAGGCGGCACAGAAACCAAATCTGAAGCGGCATAAAACCACGAAAATGTGCATTTACACAGACTGCTCAATGCTGCTCTGAAGCGGCATAAATGCATTTACACAGGAATTAAAATTGCAGGAAACATAGCCTATACCATTTAAGATAACTACAATTTTAATATTAGTTTCAACAAAAACAAATGCTATAAAATTAAAGAACACATAATATAAAACACAAAATTAATACATGTCATTTTTAAAATTTAACAGCATTAAATTAAAATTTCCTAGCTATCAGGAGATTTTGGAGCGCTTCCATCTGCTGAAAAGCTTTATGGAGATGAAGATTTCATTTTTCAGCACGACCTGGCACCTGCTCACAGTGCCAAAACCACTGGTAAATGGTTTACTGACCATGGTATTACTGTGCTCAATTGGCCTGCCAACTCTCCTGACCTGAACCCCACAGAGAATTTGTGGGATATTGTAAAGAGAAAGTTGAGAGACGCAAGACGCAACACTCTGGATGAGCTTAAGGCCGCTATCGAAGCATCCTGGGCCTCCATAACACCTCAGCAGTGTCACAGGCTGATTGCCTCCATGCCACGCCGCATTGAAGCAGTCATTTCTGCAAAAGGATTCCCGACCAAGTATTGAGTGCATAACTGAACATAATTATTTGAAGGTTGACTTTTTTTGTATTAAAAACACTTTTCTTTTAAAAGAAAAGTTTTTCTTTCTTTTTTTTTGAAAGTCTAATGTTTATCAGTACATTAAATAAAATAATGAACTTTTTTACAATATGCTAATTTTTGGAAAAGGATCTATATATAAACAGATTAATACAGACAACTACATAAGACTATTAGTCTGAACAGATAGAAATATGTGATTTGTAGTCACAGAACAATAAATAATAATAAAAAAATCTGTATATAACTAAAAATACATTTTCTACAATACAATACAATTCAAAAATTGCAAAATGTATTCAAACATTCATTTGTTGATGAACAGTACTTATTTTTTTCATGCTTTAACATTTTAGGCTTCAAAACTTAAAGTTAAACTGGATTAATGCATAAATCAAGTCAAATGCCTGCCTTACAAACATGCCTCGTCACCCAAAACTTAAAAATCTGACATCATTAAGTCACTCTCATGTTGTTTCAAACTCTGTATCCAAAGTCATGCAGCTTTGTACTACATACATGAGAGTGAGCAAATGATGACAGAATTTTAAGTTTTGGGTGACGTCCCATAAAATCAAAAAGCTTTTATAAGTAGGTCATCACCCTTTCATAAGGCTCTTCCTCATCACATCCCTAGTAAAAAAAAAACATTAGGAAACAATACCGAGTATATAAAACTTTTTTCGCTGTACATCCATTATATTTCCATTTTCCACTTTTAAGACATATTATAGCCCTACATTTCAACCCGTCATAGGCCAGTTTTCTTCAGTTATGTTCAACTCTAATAGCTATTCCGCATATTGCACTTTTTTTGTTTGTTTGTTTTCAAAGAAACCTTAAGTTGTTAATCGTCAGAGCAGCGCTAACAACATTAGCGCGAATGCTAACGCGAGTGCAAACTGTAATGTTATGTGTGTGCGTCTGTGAGGTGAGTGAGAGAGGGCGAGAGAAATAGTTTGTGCTTTACGTACATAATAAAACGTAATATATTGTGGAAAAACATGGAAATGATCTGTCGTTTTTATCCGGATGTTTACTGTATTTATTAGTTTGGCCAGTGTCATTGTGGGTTTTAGTTATTTTGCTGTTTTGGGCTGTAAGGACCTTTGAAATAACTGAAATCGTATGGCGAAGTGATATAGACATGTACTGCAGTCTAAGCTGCCTGGAACTACGTTTGCTGTGCGTTTCCCTGAATATAATGCACACCTCTAGAACGTTCCTCAGCCAATCAGATTCAAGCATTTAACGGCCCTGTAGTATAAAACTATTTAATTTCAGATTTGAACACAGTTCAATACACAGTAATCTCATCAGACTGCAATCATTTGACATAAAGCCTTTCTTTAAAACAGAACAAATTCACCAGCACATAACACTGTTAAAAAGAACAATCTGTTCAAATCATTTCATTACAGAATTAAAACACACTAATACATGCATTCGCTATACTCATACAGTCATTCGAATCACATACACTTTAAAAGAATAAACTTACAATTAGGACAATTCATGATGGCAATAGACCTTACAGAGGATTGCGACTACACACAGGAAGAACTGAATTTCAGGTACGGTGACGTGTTCTACGGCGCACCTGAAGAGAACACCAAAAACCTTTTAGACTCTTTTTACTGCCACAACAATGTGGAACAGTTTTTAAGAGACGAGGACTTAAAAATTCCTCTATTCCCTACAACAGTGCACTGTCCAAAGGACAATCTCAACTTCACTTATGACATCAATTACCTAGTCATCCAAAATGACAATCTAGCTGCTCTGAAAGATAGAATACATTACCTCTCCGTAAGTAATATTGTGGGCCCACGACTTCAGTCCCACTGCCATGCACTAAAGAAACACTTGCTGTTTGGCGACTACAGTGCTCAAGGCATTTCAGCCCTGCGGAAAACCTTTGGCCACTTCTTAAGTTTTGTGGATGGTGGGTACATGCTGCTTTTGAGCGTGGTGAATGGTATGGCCACAAACCCATATCCCATCTTCCAGACGGAAGTTGGGGCCAGAGCAAATGCTGCCCAACTACTTAACAGTGTGTTCACACTATTTTCTTCTAAATTTAAAGCCTTTCCTCCTGCATTGCAGCGACCCACCATCTTCCACTCAAACATAAATGAATTGCGCAAAATTTTCATCTTGCAGGAGGACCAAAGCTTTGTACTGGGATCCTAATGGAAGCCGTCAGAGAAATTAATAAGGGTCCCACACAAAAGCTCATCATTTCTATCACGAGGTTTGGCCAGAAAAGCGAAACTCCAACCGGAAAGGTGTTCAATCTAAGCAATCAAATAAAATGTATACAAATTACATTGTGAATATAGAGTGACATGCAGAATTAAACTAAGTGTTCATATGAACGTAATTGTTATATTGTATGTAACACTGTATTGTATTTTTGTAATGCTTTATTACGAAATTATCAATTTATCAATGTGACACAAATCAGAACTGATGGTTACCAAAATCTGGCACAATGCAAGCCTTTAAAGGAACCATATGTAAGAAATTTGTCAGTTAATCATAAAATGGCCCTGACATGTCACTAGACATTAAGAAATCATGTTCATTTCAAATACTTATATCACTGACAACAGTGGTCCAGCCAGGATATTGTCATGTAAAAGTGAGGGTTGCAGCCCTCAACTGATGTTATTGTTGTCATTTTGTGTTTTGGTCTGAAGCTCCACCCTCCAGGGGTCCGTTCTTCGTACCTCGCTTACTACATCCAAGATCAAATGACACATCCAAGATCAAATCATCGCGCTAACTATGAGCTCGCTATTCCGGTTCTCCGAACGCACCTGTTGTTGATGATCAGTATAGCTGGATGAAGTTATTTGAGATCACTGGGTGGTCTAAAAGGGGCTACGTATCGAGAGTAGAAACATTGATGGGCAACTCTTTGATTGGTCGGCGAACATGACGAAGGAGCGCGCTCAGTATTTTTCTGCAGCAGAGCAAGAACTCTTGATTGAGGGATTTCAGGAGTTTCAGAGTTTAATTAAAACGCAAGGGAAAACTGCAAAGGCTGGAAAAGCAAGGAGAGAGGGCTGGCAAAAAGTAGTGAACAAATTAAATGCGTTAATGCTGCCCATGTTACATGTTTTTTCCATGATATGTTATTTTTTTTTTATTTTTTTTTTTTATACACTACCGTTCAAAAGTTTGGGGTCAGTAAGACTTGTAATAGTCTTTAAAGAAGTCTCTTATGTTCATCAAGGCTGCATTTATTTTATTAAAAATACAGAAAAAACAGTAATATTGCAAAATGTTTTTTCAATATAAAATAATGTGTTTATATATATATTAGGGGTGGGCATAGATTAATTTTTTTAATCTAGATTAAATCTTGGAATTAATCTAGATTAAAATGGCTAATTTGAATCCTGCTGAAGGCATTCAGAATATGTGTGCTACCCAAATAATGACTAAAAGTAAGTCTTCGAGAACGGCCAGGTGGCGCATTAGATCAGGCGCTCATCTCCTGTTTCCAAAATGCATCACAAATTGCTTGACAATTGCATTTACAACATAATTACCTATACAAACTTGTGTAACCAAGTACTTCTGCGCAAAAGGCTGCACGACGTGCGCGTGCTGCACAGACGCGCACCGGCATGGATATCTGCGTGCATAGTCTTGGGTTAAACTGCGTTGCTTTTAGAAGCGTCAATTCAGTTGTTGCATATAGTTTAATGTATTTATTTCGGGATTATCAAAGTAAATTATAACTCACGTGCCCCAGTAAAAAGGGTCTAGCAACGCACCTGCCCTGAAGCGGCTTCATAACTGCATCATTGTCAGCACGTCTCGTTTGATGTGGTAATTTCACAGAAGTTGAAGACTCGTTCTCGCCCCCTACAGTGCAATTCGACTAGGTATACGTCATCCGCGCTAAAATATCAAGGTGAAAGTCATCATATCTTGCGTAGTTTAGACCCAGCTCCCAACCCAACTTTGAGAATAGATTAATGGCGATATTTTTTTTATCGCCCGATAAGAGTCTCACGTTAACGCAGCACGTTAACGCCGATAACGGCCCACCACTAATATATATATATATATATATATAAAAACATGATCCTTCAGAAATCATTTGAATATGCTGATTTATTATTAGAATGATCAATGTTGGCTTATATTAACAGTTGTGCTGCCAAATATTTTTTGGAACCTCTGATATATATATAAAACAATGTAAATTATTTATTATTAACTTAATACATTTTTAATTATTAACTTAATACATCCTTGGTGAATACAATTATTAATTTCTTAAAAAAAAAAAAAAAAGTACTGACCCCAAACTTTTGAACGGTAGTATATATTCACATATATTTATAAGCACTTTCTTGCAAGACACTTTTCTTTTCCCACGTGAGTCAGTCCGCGTCAGTCGTGCTCTTTAACCAATCAGATGTGACCTCGCCATTTCAACCAATCATAACCCGCCAGGAGCGCAGCCTAAATCCTGTTTACATGAAATAAACCTGCTCCAGAGCAAGTTTAAGCTTGCGCACCTGTTGCTATGGCAGCAAGTCCCGGATGAGCTTCGAAGAACCGAGCGATCCAAGATCACGCAAAATCGTCAAAAATCAAATCCAGCTAACTTAGTTAGCGAGGTACGAAGAACGGACCCCAGCTGTCTACCAATCACGAAGTCAGTAGAGTTTTGTGATCTGGGTTGCCAGCTCTGTTACAGCTGCAGCTATGCTAATTTTTGGAAAAAGACCCTACATATAGAACTAGGGATGCACCGATACCGATATCGGTATCTGGTATCGGCCTCGATACCATATTTTCTAAAGTACTCGTACTCGTTAAAAGTCCCCCGATACCGGGGATCGATACCACGGTCTGAGAAATGTCCATGTTTGAGTGGCGTGTAAGGGGTTAATCACAGGCGCCGAGTGCCCGCCTGCAGCTCAGAGCGGGGAGAAGGCGAGACATGGTCAGCCGTGTGGAACTATTTCAAAGTGAATGAAAACGACAAAACAAAGGCGGACTGCAAATTGTGCTCAGCAAAATGGAAGTTCCACAGAATTCCACAGGAAGCTCAAAAGGTAGCGCATTTAACACAAGTCATTTAATCAAGCACCTAAAATCCCAACCCGACAACGAGTACAAAGAGTTAAGCCACGCTTCTAAACAAACAAAACACATGCTGCAGCAAACTCTTGCAACTCGTGTTAGTTGCAGTGCATTATGCAACAAGCTATGGTAAACGAGCTAACGTTAACTAGATAAGTAATATTTTAATCGCTAATATTGCAGATTCATTGAAAATTACATCGGTAACATTAATCAGCATTTTTGCCGCAACCAATTTATGACTGAGTCTGCATCAACTACATTAAAGAGAATCGCTTTATTTACAGTTAATAAAATACCCTACTTGCTGAAGTTCAACATTAATTGAGCCGCAGGCTGACTGCCGCTATGGCAAGCCGTTTTAGAATGATATAGTCTTTGCTATACTAGTATGGCAAGCCATTTTAGCATTCCATCCTTGTTTGTCTTTTATGTTCTAAAACATTCCTTCATTATTGTAATTATTGGTGAAAATAGTCGATCCGGAAGCTCACATTGTGTTGAACTATAGATCTGCTATTTTCAGAACTTATAAGGGACACTACCCAACAGCAAAATACTTACTGACCTACATTAATTTGTTAAAAGAGTTCTTTTTTGCCTTTTTTGCCTAAAACTAGACTAAAACCATTTTGACTTTTTGTCGACTAAAACTAGATTAAAACCTTTTTGACTTTTCTTCGACTAAAATTGGACTAAAACTATCACATATAGAAGTGACTAAAATTTGACTAAAACTAAGAAGCATTTTAGTCCAAAAGACTAAGACAAAATCTAAGATGGTTGTCAAAAACAACACTGACTGGCTGTTGTTACCTGTAAATTTAAATCATGTTTTTATTAAGTACTCGGTATCGGCGAGTACTGAAATGCAAGTACTCGTACTCGTTTTCCAAAAAAGTGGTATCGGTGCATCCCTATATAGAACCCTTTCTGAAATGTTGTGACTTGATATTTACATACATTTATGTGCATCTACAATGTGAGTTTATGAAGTTAATATGGGTTTATATGAATTGAAAAGTTGTCAGTTAAATGTATAGAACCCTTTCTAAATGTTGTGACTTGATAGGGGGTTGTTAGAGGAAAATTGTCAGACTTACATATATATATATAATATGTATATATAAAAATGTATATCTTAAATGTTATATGAGTTTGAAATTAATATGGGTTTATATGAAGAGGAAATTAGTCAGACTACTTAGATTAGAATCTTTACTCGTGCCACTTTGTTAAACATCTAAAATTTATGAGTTTATAAAGAAGAAAGTTGTCTTACTACACACACACAAAAACACATACATGTATATTTTAACATTTATTAATGCAAATTGTATTTTTATTTTGCATTAAAATAGCCTTTTATAAATTCATTTAGTCTCTTTTTTTGTTTTCTTAAGTAATTCTCTTTGATTATTGTTTATTTTCTTTATTATTAAATATTTCAGGTTTGTTTTTAACCAGCAACGTAGTATTTTTATTTTTTTGTCAATAGTCTAGGTAAATAAAATAACCCAACGTTAGTGATTTCCAGTGGAGTAAAATACGGCCCTTAGCTAACAATGAAGTAAAGGCTAAAATATCAAGTTGTTTAGAATCAAACTGAGACCAAATCTTTGGTACCCCAAAAATGGCAAAATCAGGGCATACATCTATATTGACCTGTAACACCTTAGACATAATAGTAATATAATTAATCCAGTAATTCTGCAACATAGGACAGGTAAAAAACATATGACTCAAATTACACTGAGATGCATGACATCTTTCACATCTGTCTTCGATATTAGGAAAGATAACAGATAACCTGGCCTTAGAGAAATGTATTCTATGAAATACTTTAAATTGTATCGGGCTAAGACAAGCACAAATTGTACTAGAGCGTATTCTATGTACTAGAGTGTGTTCCTATGTTGCAGAATTACTGGATTAATTATTTTACTATTATGTCTAAGGTGTTACAGGTCAATATAGATGTGTGCCCTGATTTTGCCATTTTTGGGGTACCAAAGATTTGGTCTCAGTTTGATTCTAAACAACTTGATATTTTAGCCTTTACTAAGCCACCATTCTTCTTCAAAGCTTTCTCCCAACTCATACTCCCACGCTGTTTTAATTTGAGTAAGTGAATAATCATCTAAGCTTAAAATACAACCATAGATTTTTTAAATTTGTGACTTGTGTTGAGGGTTAAGTTGAAGTAACTCTTCCCATAACTGTACCTGGGGCTGAGACGGAAAACCGGAAAATAAAGAAGCAGAGCAATATCTAGCCTGCAAGAATCGAAAGTAATGAGATCCTGGCAACCCCAAGTCAGAAGAAAGCTGAATGTAACTGCAAAATGTGCCATTTCTATACAGGTCTTGAGAACTTTTTAGGTCTTTTTCATGCCACTGCTTGAAAATAGGATCCTTAAGAGATGAGGGAAACATTTGATTCTCCAGTAATGGCATTAATGTTGAAGCAGAGGTAAATTTGTAGCTACCACTAGTGCACTACATGTTAGTGAAGAAGAGGAGACATTGAAAGAGGAGAAGCAAGCAGAGCCAACAGCGAAGTTAATTTACACGAGTTGGCCTCAAATCTAAATAAAACATTAAGTAATGAGAGCCCAAGAAAAAGCTCAATACTCTCTAATCATCTGTAAGCGTTTGGCTTCTATTACATCTCCTCCTGTATTCCCATATTTACACTTAATGGGACTCCAGTCATTATTGCAGAAACCCATATTTTATTTGATTGCAATAAGAATCATTGCTTACATACCATTTTCATTGTTATCACTTTATTCCTCTGTTCTTTACTAATACATATTACCATCAATCCTCCATCTTCAAGTTCTTTCACACAATTGATCTCATCTCATCTGCTCATTTCAACTCCTCTTTAAAATTGCACTATACTGTTTAATTCCTCCCCTTTTCAATTTATTCATTATTTTTCACTATCACCAGCACTGCCTACAAAGTCTTTTTCATTCTTTGACATGTGAAAAATCTATGTGGCATTTAAGGGATGCTTTTTTTCTGAAACTCCTTCCGCAGTGACCACATATAAATGGTTTCTCTCCAGAGTGAACTCTCATGTGTCTGTTAAGGTTTCCTTTTTGGTTGAAACTTCTTCCACATAGCTGGCAGGTGAAAGGCTTCTCTCCAGTGTGAATTCTCATGTGCTCTTCCAAGTGTCGTTTATAATTGAACCTACTTCGGCACTGAGGGCATGTGTAGGGTTGTTCTCCGGAGTGAATTCTCATGTGGTCTTCCAAGTTTCGCTTTTGACTGAAAACCTTTCCACACTCAGAGCAGGTGTAGGATTTCTCTCTATGAGTTCTCATGTGGATTTTAAGGTTTTCTTGTTGATCAAAACTCATTCCACACTGATCACACGTGTAAGACTGCTCTCCATTGTGAATTCTCATGTGTCTGTTAAAGCTTTCTTTTTGAGTGAAACTTACTCCACACTGTTGGCAGGTGAGAATCCTCTCTCCAGTGTGAACTCTCATGTGGCAACTAAGGGCTGCTTTCTGATAGAAACTTCTTCCACACTGTTGGCAGGTATATGGTTTTTCTCCAGTGTGCTTTAAAACATGTACATTAAGACTTCCTTGCTGACAGAAACGCTTTCCACATTGTTTGCACGCATAAGGTTTCTCTCCAGTGTGAATTCTCATGTGGACACCAAGGTTTCCAAGGTGAGAGAAACTCCTTCCACACTGTTGGCAGGTATGCGGTTTTTCTCCAGTGTGCTTTAAAACATGTACATTAAGACTTCCTTGCTGACAGAAACGCTTTCCACATTGTTTGCACGCATAAGGTTTCTCTCCAGTGTGAATCCTCATGTGGACACCAAGGTTTCCAAGGCGAGTGAAATTCTTTCCACACTCTTGGCATGTGTACGGCTTATCTTCTGTCTTTTGAGCCCTTTTTATTGAGGAAGTCTGTGAACAGCTAAAAGATATTTGTCTATTTATAAAATCATGATCTTTCTCTTCTATTTCATTCAGTACTTCACTCTCCTCTTTCAGTGCCATGGGGTCTAGGGTGAAAAAATAAAAATTAACCTCATTTTAATGGCACAAAATAACAGGCATCAAAACATTTGAAGTGTCAAAACAAACAATATTCTATATCCACTAAGCAACTGCAAGAGAGAAACCGTTCTCAATATTGCTAACTCCTCATTTACTTAGGATCCCTCAAACACGATTAGAGGAACAGTCCACTTTTTTTGGAAATTCTCATTCTCATTCTCCAACTCCCAACTGGTTTTACAATTCGATTTAATTACGATTATCATGTCAATAATTTAATTCTATCCGATACCATAATGCTATATAATGTAATCTAATGGAAAACTGTGTGAGTGGCGTGGCAGGAGCTTCTGTCAGCTGTTTTTAAAAGAGTGCTAAGTATACATTTTATTGTCACAAAAGTTACTGTGTAAGTAATATGAATATGAAAGTAGACAATTTACTTGCATTTATGATGTTTTTCTATGTATTTAAAACTACTTTTGTAAATGTAATTTGATGTAGAAAATAAAACGCTTTATTTCACTAACGTCATTTGACCACATGCACACAACCTTTATGTACCTTTCATTTGAAGAATGTTACTCAATCCTAACAGTGAACATTAACATTTAGAAATTAAATGAGACAATTCTTTAAATGCTGTAAAAAAAAAAAAAAAAAAAAAAAACACTATATGAGTAGAAAATGGCCTTTCGAAAAAGAAAGCTGAAGGGCAAAAAAAGTAGAAAACACCTGCCAAAAACAAATGAATTGAGAAAATGTAGAGGACAGTTCATAGAATAGTTCAGCTTTGAGAATGAAAACCAACCGGTTTGTTCCTCAGTATCTTCATGTTTGACTCTGAATGTTTCTTCAATCCTCATGTCTTCATTCTCCTCTTTGATAAATGCCATCTTTATAACAGTGTCAGAGGGATCTCTGTTGCTCCACGAGGAGCAGCTTTTTTCTGTGTTAGGAAACTTTGTCCTGTTTAAGATAAGAAAAAATTACAGATAAATAAATCTCTGTGTGCATTTCAATTAGCTCTAGTTCAGTGGTCAGTGCACTAGTAGGGAGTCAGAGTGATATTAATGGACTTAAATGATCTGATTTAACAAACACTCAATTTTAACTTACTCTTCAGTCAGGTTTTTATTTATTAGTATATTACATTTAGTATAATACATTAATCATTAAAAATAGCTATAGTATTTTAAGGTTGTCATTACAACAACAACAAAAACATTTGCAGTTGTTTGTAAAAGTTGTCATTGTTTGAGTTTGTTCTCGTTGTGTCTTCAGTGTTTTGAGCAGCAGGTCTCTCAGCGAGCGGCGATTCGAAACAGTGAATCATTTTGTGAATCAACCGATTCAATTGACTCGGAGTTTGGAATCGTGTTTCTGATCTGAATCACTAACAGAGAGAAATCAGGCGCTGTGTGGATGCACTTTACTCACACAAAATAACGTTCATTATTAGATAAAATATTACAAAGTTGCATTTAATAATTATTACGTTTACATCGCTTTAAGCCATTTCAAACAGATTGAACGCGTTGTATTAATTTATACACTATAAAGTATTAAGACTGCAAACCTTTCTTCTGCTGATCTTTGCACTGATGCAGGAGCGCGACTCAGCCTTATGACGTCACACCACCAGATCAAAATAAAAGTCCTATTCACACACGTCTGTGTCTACACTCCATTTACAAAAAGGAAATATATTCGAAAAATAAAACATGACAATAGTATTCAGAGTTTTATTCTTGGAGAAATACATATTGAAATGTTTATAAAGAAATGAGAAAAATATTGTTTTACAAATATTTACAAATTGTAATATTTATAATTTTATTTACATATTTCTGTATTGTTAATTTTATTTTTCCTAATTTATTAATTGATTATTTCATTTATTCATGAATCTATTTATGACAATGTCAATGTCCACAAGTGTTTCTTTCCAAGTTTATTTAACATTTACTACTTCGTATTTATTTATGCATTGTGTCGACATTTATTTATTTCCAGATTTATTTAATATGACATTTATTTATTTAGACCTTTCTTAGTCAGCAAGGGAGAGGCCACAGTAGCACCTTGTGGTGTGACCAACCAAAAAACTATTGCTTTTTGTGGATCAAAAGCACCAAGATGGTGGCTGTGTAGTTGCAATATTTCTGTCTTTAAAAAAAATTAAAAACTTATAACATACAATTTGACCTTCCTTACTTTTATGCATTACTGATACAAATATACATATGAATTATTCTGTAATGATTTTAAGTTTGACTCAAGAAAAATGACTATTTTAGCTTGTTAGAACAAAATGTGTCTTATGACGAGCTGAGTGTGTTGACTGAAATTTAACTTTTACATGAGACAAATAGTTGTTTTTGAATGCATTGCTTTATTTATTGATTACTTATTACACACTTGACTTTGAATCTGGCAACCTTGAGCGGCCCAGAATTGTTATTTCTGAGGTACATATTAAGGGACTGATAGCCATGTCTCTACCAGTAGCATTAGATGCAAAATTGCTGGGAGTGAGCACAAGGACCATACGCCAGAGAATATCAGAATATTTGCCATCTAAATTAAATTAAATTGCCATGGAGTTTTATGGTAATAATGCAACTTTTCCTTGAGCTTTGGGGAATATATAATTTTTCTTAGCCTATGCTTTAAGATGGGTTCTACGTAATACTGTAAACTTTTACATGAATGTTTTACTTGATTTTTACTTCTTTATTTAATTTGAATTAACTGTAACTTAGCCAATTTTAAGAGTACAAATTAGTAATTTAGAATTTATAACACATTATTCATATGCACATAGACATTGAGGGATCTTGGGAGGGGCCAAGCTGACATGAGACGGCGGAGGGTGGTTAGTGTATTTCCCGTCCCGTTTTAAAGCACTTTAGAACAACACACACCAACACTACATTTGAGCGGGTGAGGTGAAGCATGGGGTCTCCCTTTTTTTTCTCACACCCCTGTTCTCTGTTCGGGGCTGGGGGCTGTGACGATGAGCTTGCCATCCGGTCGGGGTCTGGGCTGATTGCCCTTCTGGGGGTGGTGGTGCCTGGATCCAGGAGTATAGAGTACAAATGGGGGTGTGTGAGTGTGGGTACCGTATCCATTTTTGTGTGTCCACATGTGGGGCGAATGTGTGAATATTTGTTTGTGAGCATGAGGGTGGGAACATATGCATGTGTATATGTGTGCATGTTTGTCTATGTCCATGTGTCGCTTGGCGGGGCCTGGCCCTCCTGGTAGAGCTCTTCACAGAGGACCCGGGACCCGACCCGGGACCCGTACGGGTTCGGGTCTATATTTTAAATGGTTAGCCGGGTCCGGGTCGGGTCCAAATCTATTACTTCGGGTCCCGGGTATGTTTAACTTGTGTGTAATACCCGAGTCGATCGGAGAACATCGCACCTTCCAGTGTCAGTCACCACTTTGCACGTGTTTTGTAGCTTGCATCTTGTAAAATTATGATAAGAAAAGTGTGAGAAGGAAATAAAAAAAAGAAGAAGATTAAATAAATAAATAAAAACGCATGTCACGTGACCGCAGCAGCGAGAAGCAGAGCGTGGGAGGAGTTAACGTAAATGGACGGTCGGTGATCATGGATTCCTTCATGAGTGATGTGAAATAAAAAGCCTTGCACATTTATTTATTTCACATGAACAACAAAATATGAGATCAAAAATGAACAGTCACATTAATGTTGTCTGTGATGTCTACACTGCATTAAAATAACGCGCATGAAATGTTTCTATGGCAACCAGAGGTGGCGACTTTTACCAAAGACCAGAGCCATAGAGAAACTCTGCCAAATACTATAGAATACCCTTAAGGCCTTAAAGGTACTTTGCTTTTACTCTGCCATAGTACACATAGCATTCTTTCTTACGTTTATAATAATACGGAAGAACCATCTTGTTATATTTTAATTTTTTGGTCAGGCTCGGCTCAGAGAGCACAGTGATAATAGAAAATATGGTGGAAAAAATACACTCTTTTCAGAATAAGCTATTTACGCTATCAAGCTGTCTCGTGCTATACGTGCGAATTCCTCCTTTAAGTTTCATAAGATGACCACTAGGTGGAGCTCTAAACATATGTTTTGTATTGCTTTATCTTACTGAAGAAGATACTGTTCTTGAAGATGCACGCAGTAAAGTTTACCGCATTCATTGTTCTGTGCCTTTTTGGAAAAAAATGTTTAATTATAAATTAAAAATATTAATTAATAATAAATTAACTAATAAATAAAACAATTGCGCCAAGTCTTTATTACAATCTGCAAAAGTATCGTTATTGTAGTTCAAAAGGGTAAACACAACGGTCGAAGTTGACTTAGAGAGAAAAAAGTATTGCATTGGTCATTCGTCACCGACCGTGACCGCGAGTAGCCTGCCCTAAAGTAACTATTAAAGCTGGAATAGTGGATTAAAAAGGGTCTTTCTGTCGGCAAGAGAGAAGAACAGCCTAACATGTAAATGAACTGAAGGAGGTATTTATGCAACGCTACTTACAGTTTTTTTTTCCTTCGCAACTTATTTAGTTAATAGCAGTTTGCTGTGCAATATGTGCCGATCGGGTACAGTCGGGTCTGTGTCTTCCCAGCCGAGTTCGGGTCCAACTAGTACATTTAAGGTATATTTCGGGTCTTCACGGGTTCGGGTCCCACTTTAAAATAAAATACGGGTCCGGGTCGGTTCCGTCCAGGACATTTACGGGTCTCTTCGGGTTCGGGTACGATTTTTTGGACCCGTGAAGACCTCTACCTCCTGGCTTTGCTGGGCCCCGGCGGGGGTGGGGGGGTAGGGGCCCTTGGATCTCCCGGCCCAGGGACCGGCCTGCCCTGGTGTGGCCGGCTGCTGGCGGAGCCTGTGGGCTTGCCACTCTGGCCCCCTGGGTCGTCTGCGTTGTGGCGACTGGATGACCCCCTCCGGGCTTTCATCTGCCCTTTTCTGGGTGGGGGCCGCGGTTGTCTCTGCGGTGGATCTCCTGGGACGGGGGGCCTCCGAATGTTTGGGGTCCGGGTCTCCTCCATGTCTGCTTCATGCTTTGCGGGAT